>NC_079435.1:13684600-13899600 GCF_903798145.1 Danio aesculapii | reverse complement strand
AAATGAACATTTGATTTAATGTTAATTTATACAATTGAATTGAATTGAATTTAAAATTGAATTTATTTTGGTGTTTAGGTTTTTGGCTTTATTTCCTTTTTTTCAGTTTCAGCCAAGAATTTTCATTTCACTGCATCCCTAAACATAATATTTGGCTACCTAAAATGCAAAGACAGTACTTTCAAGCTGGCATTGCTTATTCACTGTTTCTGCCTGCATGTCCACGGTGGTGCGCAAGTGTACAATCATCCAAATGATGACGAAAGTATTACCGCAAACCATGACTTAAACTTATGCATTACATGTAATATGAAAAGATACAATATAATAAACTATAGACATTTTATCCCATATTGGCATCATGAGTTTTAGTTAGATAGTTTAATCATATTGCTTTTGTAAAATACACAAGCTCAAAAGACCCCAAAATATTGGCCTTCTGCTCTAATGTTTGTTGTACACATGTTGAGAGAAAGTCCACCTATTTTCCTGTTTACCATCAAGTCTCATAGTATGGCTTTTTTCATTCAACAGTACCTGTGTTTGGCATGGAGCGCTCATAAAAGAGTAAAATAGAAGTGGTCCCTATAGAATCAAGTAAATGCATTTATTACTAGATGGAAGCAGTTGCTAAAACTTTCATTACATGTTTACTGCCTGGGGATCTGAATTTGAACTCTAACACAGTTGCATTGTGCAAATGTTTACACAAGCGTTAGATGTTTGCTTTTCTGACTAAATGTAAACGAGCAAAGGTTTTACTGTAGGCCAGCAGTGAAGCCTGTTTCTTCTGAACATTACGCAGACTGCGTTTCATTAAGATTGATGAGAGTCTGCATGTTTACTAGGGATGCTGCAATATTCAACATAATATTGAACAGTTCGGTACACCCTTAACAGTTCAATTGATAGTTTTTAGTCATGTGACCGGTGCGGAGACCTGGCAGGCAAAAAAACAATGGGTTGTAATGGCAGCTACACTGGGATCTCCATAAAAACGCAGCACAAACCGGCCATATTTTTTGGATCACACATCAACAGAACAGAATTGAGATATGATCACCAACTGTAAATAGTGGGCACTTGCATGTCCATGTCAGAGCTCCAATTCTTACATCTAACGTTATTTTTTGGATATTTCCCAGTGATTTAATCATTAGTGATGTTGTTATAGCACGGATCTGCTTTTATATTTGGTGTCGATTTCTTTTACTTAGTTTAATATTTGCTGGTAGAAACTGTGACCCAAACTAAACCATGAGAAGTCTGTATTATTGCACACCTAATATAAACCAAGTAGAAATCCACACAGAAAACAGGAAGTGGTATAGTTTCAGTAAACAGTCATGATGAATCTCTATGGACTTTTTATTAGCATGGAGTATGCATTTAAAAAATAAAGCATGATGGGAAAAAGAAAGTTACTTCTGCTGTTCAGTTTTTACTTCATTTGCTCCACGTCTCTGTGATTGTGTATCCAACAGAGAGAGGAGATCCAAAAACAACCACCAACAACATATGACTGTCTGCACTGCTGGTGGCCATTTGCGAATGCACAGAACTCAAAATAATTTGTTCTTACATTTCTGAGAACTTCAAACTCCGGGTTTCAGCAAACATCAGCTCTGATGAAAGCTCATTTAGTCTCACAGCGAGAAAAGCAGCGGTGATTACCTGTGATGAAGCCAGCGGGTGTTGGGGTGAGACTGTGAAACTGCTGGTCATGTTTGGCTCTCTCGTCCACAGATATTACCCATGTATCCGACCCCCCTGTGTAGACAGACAAACATCAGCATGAAGCTTTAATGGATTTATTCAGCCATCATCAAATGGACAGAGCACAGCTAAAAACAAACAAACAAACTCTTATGATTTATGAGAGTATATGAATGAGTCTTATTGGCGAAAGACTAAAAGTAACAGTGTTTTATGTAGGGGTGCCAAAATTAATTGTTTCACCGTTGGTGCACCGCGATGCAGATGAAGACAATTCGATAACTGTTCAGTAATAGATCATAAGCGTTTATTACGTACTGACGTAATTTCTCTCCTATGCGCGATGTCGCAGTAGAATACTATGTAAATAAAACGCTACTACTACTTAAAAGGTAGATAGTTATGCACAATTCAACTGCTTGTGAGTTTGCTGAAAAGTCTTTAATTGACACTGAAGAAGGTACTGCACACGAGCCGCTATTTCACTACTAGGGAGAAATGCCGCATAAATCCATTTCTGCCTCTCTCTCACTTTGGACATTTGACCTGCTGGCGTGTTTGTGAGGTAACTTTTCCTCTCCTCTCAGCTGTTAAAGCGATACTTGTGGATCCAGACACGACCATGCCTGTGGTGCGAGTTTTCTCCACTGTGTCTATTATGGATTACCTGTGATAATCGCGAATTATGTGCACATAGACTGTAATCACGGCTGTTCTTCCCGTGTCACTCATCGGTGAAAAGCGCTTTCATTTCTAAAGCCAATCGCAGCCAATTCTGTTGAGCGGGTGAAGACAATGACCAATCATAGGGGTGTATAATAGGGAATAATATTTACATTAGTTTATTTGCTATAAATGCTCATGTTGTCCCCTGTGCATGTATTGGAGTTCTGTTTGAACATTCAAAAAGAGTGTTTTCTTCGAGCAGATCAAATTAAACGTACAGTTCATATCTGACTGCTTGTAATAAAGGACAAAATTGTATTACAAAAAATAAATATATATATTATATATATAATATTTTAATAAAAAATGATTCTTGTGTTGTGAAGAAAATATCTAATCAAGTATAGAAAGCATCGTCAATGCACCATGATGCACCAAGATCACACCTGTCAACCCTCCCATTTTTCCCGGGATTCTCCCGTATTTTACAGTTCTATCCCGCTATCATCCCGTAAAGGTATTTTCCCATATTTCTCCCGTATTTTACAGTTCTATCCCGCTATTATCCCGTAAAGGTATTTTCCTGTATTTTCATTCTTTCTCTGAAGGGTGCCAAATAAAAATTAATGAGCCAATCCTCCCTATACACAACCCATACCGCTGAAATGCCCATTGCAACAAACGCAACAAGTTTGGCTAAGCATCTTTCAAAAGTGCATAAACTGCAGAAAGACAAATGAAAAGCTTTCGACTGACTAGCTAAAGGGACAACATCCACATCGTTATGCTGCTAGCAGTCAATCACATAAGGTCTCTCTAAATTATTATAATATTAGTTTAATAAACACTCACATTCAGTTACATTGAAAAAAGTATTTTTTTCTGCAGCAGCCTAAATAAATCTTAAACATTAAAATGTTTTTACATTACTGTATTTACAAATATAGCCTATGAATAGCCTAATAATAAACTATGCTTGCTAGGAAATGTAAAAAAACTGCGCATCGATAGATCTGATCATCAGTGTTTGGACTCTCAGCAGTAAATATATTAAACCACACTGAACTGAAATAAACTGAACTGAACTTAAACACTGAAAACTGGACTGACACTGTTTCAATTTACTATAATCTTCTATGTGAAGCTGCTTTGACACAATCTACATTGTAAAAGCGCTATACAAATAAAGATGAATTGAACTGACTATTTTTACACCGTTAACTCATTTATGAGAGTGTGTTAATGAAAAATCTTAAACATTATCTAATTTAACTGCATTTTACAATTCAAAGAGGGTATTTTCTACTGCAGGGAGCACAATAAACCAAGAAATATCCTGACCAAATAACCAAACATTTAGATTTTTCTCCAGAAGAAAGAATAAAAACGGAGTCATTTTCCTTCAAACCATTGTACAATCTTCTACAGAAAAAAAAAATTGTTTTACAAATTTTTTATTATAAACGTAATAATAAAATAAAGTGTTGTTTTTCATAAACTCCGCCTTCACAGTTCAGTCTGCGGCTGCTCATTAACCCTTGATAAGTTCACTACACCGGTAGTCAGAGCGCCATGCACCGCGCTTGTCATAAATCACAAATAATCTGTGTTTTCAATCACAACAGACTTATTTTAGGTCTCAAATGCTGAAATACACATTAGTAGTAGCAGAACAACCTTTTACAGTTCATGAAATACACCACGATTGTCTGTGAAAAGAGTAATAATTATAAGCATGATCATAACATGCTTACTTCAAACATTATACACATTGTGTGCATAATTAAACATTTTGTGCTGTCCGTATCTGTACTTTTGCGGGATCTGTTCACACTGCAAATCTGATATTTCCACATTTATAAGAACGATGTGAACAGCCTTGCAAAAAAATCAGATCTGAGAATAATTCAGATTTGAGCACTAAGCCTGGCAGTGTGAGGGGTGCAGCCTTACACCCCTTTGATTGGTCACACGCTCAACAAAAAGGGCAGCGATTGGCTCTTGCACGATCCATGATATACAGCTGATCCATGATAGACACATTGGAGAAAACTCTGCAGGCACGCGCTCGTGTCTGTATCCAGAAGTATCGTTGTAAATCAGCCGAAAGGAGAGGAAAAGTCACGCCAGCAGGTCAAATGGGCCACAGTGAGAGAGAGGGAGAAATGGAGTTTACTTTCATTCTCCCAATCGCAGTGAAATAGGGGCCTCTGCTGTAAGTGTCAGTGAAAGACTGATCCAGCAAACACACACGTAGTGAAATTGAGCACAGTTTCTAAGTTTTTAAGTAGTTGGAGCGTTGTATATACTCGCACTCACCTCCCTCACCATAGTAACTACATGCGACATAGCCCAAATGAGATAAATGACATCAGTGCACAATAACCCGTTGTGATTATTACTGAACCGATACCGAATTGTTCGCGTCTGCATAGCGGTGGACCGAAGAAACAATTAATTTTGACACCCCATAATTAACTGCACGTGAAATACATTTTAATTAAAGAACATTTTTATGCTTTCATGCATTTAGAAAAATGCTGATAATTTACTAGAAAAAAATACAAAGTAGCTTAGTTCATAACATTTCAAACACAGTTAATAAAACAGGAGAGGCTTTATTTTTATCAAGACAGAGAGAAGAAAAAAAAAGCACTGCTGTTGAGCATGCAAAGCCAGCCAAAAGGTATCCTTCACATAACAAAAAGATGTACATTTTACATTAAGATACTATTATTACAGAATATTGTTTAAAAAAACCATAAGAGCCTATTTAATTAGAGTCTTCGCTTCACATTTTAAAGGTAAATGTTAAAATCAGTCAATTAAAAATTCCTTTATTATAATACAATAATAACAATATAATTATTACTCTCCTATAATTAATAATTGATTATTATAAATTGATCGACTGGTTGCTGCAGCTCTAGATAATCTAGATAATACATCTAAATTTTACGTAAGTCTTTTATATTTTATTTATTTTATCCCACTGTACACTACTCTAAAATCAAAAAAGAGAAACAGAAAGTGAAAAGCACACATGAAATCCTGTAAATGACTGACAGCCAAAGAGTGCTGTGAGGGCGTTTCTCTTCCATTCATTGATTCTTTCAGACATTCACTGACTCTCTTCAATTCATTCTCACTCAAACACACACACACACACAGCACTCCATGCACAGCCACCCACCCGACTTCACACAAACAGTAGAGCGCATCAGTCTGTCTGTCAAAGCATGAACTCACCTCCGAAGGGTGTGGGAAACTGAGCCATGGTTCAGTCCGTCAGCTGCCGTCCAGCCTCAAACTCCTGCAGAAAACAACACAAACAAACCTTGAGCTCTTTCACTCAAACATCCTCTGAGAAACAGCATAAAGAAACACAACTTGTTCATCAGCCTGAAACAAAATCACTCATTTGGCGACAAAGAGGAAAAGATTTTTGAGTGAAGCTCTTTTGACCTAGAGAAAACTTCCTGCACCCACCGAGTAAATTTCCACTATTTTCAGTATAGGTCAGCTACTTTTGTCTTTTTTGTTTTAGTTTTATCTGATTGTTAAGTGTGACATCACGGAAAGCGGCTTCTGGGTCCAAGCGCTCTATCAAACTATATGGGGAGACTCATCAAATGGCAATATATATCCATGCCTAATATCCGATGCCCAGAAAGTGATGAATTTTTTATAAATTGCTTAAATTTTGGTATTTGTAATGCAGCAAGTCCAGACATTGCAGTGTACACTATGATTTTATATTTATTCACTTTAATGTGTGATAGGACTAAAAAACGGCCATAAACAAATATTTTCTCAATTCAAACGAGTAGCAGCTTGGACCCAGAAATGGTATTTTATACGTCAGCGATACGTCAAGACTTAACAAGTGAATTTAACCTTTACCACTCATTCATGAGGGCATCAGTGTCAACACTTCCTATTTATTTTGAATGGGTGATGTCAAGTGTTGTCGAACTGAATTGTGGATCCGAACTGGCATTGCTCGCTGCAGAAGTTGGGAATTTCTCAACTTTTCAAGTGCCAACCGAAGCATCATCCAATCAGATCGCTTTATGCAAATACCCCATCTCAGACAGTAACCAATTGCGGATTAATTTACGACTTAACAAGTGGATTGTTTTAAAATGTTGACACATTGGCACAGAATAGAAGCTGCTTTTCTTTTCATTTTTTTTTTTATAGTAACGTAACGTAAAAAAATTTGCAAAATTTGGTTATGCACATTAGAAATTGATTTGACGGATCATTGATGGATGGATCATTGATATTTGCCAATGAGAGTAAGAAGTTGCCCTTATTTCCATGACAATACGAGAGTAACACAATGTCCTAATAACACATGATGCGATGCTGCAACATGCATTAAAAGGTATCTAATTGTGCTGCATGATTAATCGGAAAAAGATCACGATCTCGATTCGACCCTACACTAGGCTTGTGCCGGTATTCGGTAATGCGATAAATCACGGTAATGAATATGCACGATATTGTTATCGCGGGCACTTCAAAATACCGTGAAAAATAATGGATCCGAATTTATATTCTTAGAACGCGCCTTAGCTTATTTTCCATCAACCGCTTAAAGAAACACTGCGTATATGCTGTGCAGAACTGATGCGCACTCTGATGTAAACAATCCCCACATGTAGAAGCCCTGTGTGCGCGCCGCCGCTGCCACCGCTGCCACCGCACTATAATCCTCACACGCAGGGGCGAACTTGCCATCTGGCAGACCGGGCACTTTCCCGGTGGGCCGACGTATTTTTTGGGCCGGGCTGATCATCGTCTAATGATTTGATCGCCCCATAAAAGGCTTAGCAGCCTATCGTTTTATTCTGCCTTATTGATTGACGCTGCTGTGATCTGTGACTCTCTGAAAGTAGATGCTTTTTTTCCCGGACAGACAGACCGGGCCGGTCCATGTGACACTCTGCAGCCCATTGGCTATTTTCGGTATTGACATTGGGCTGGCCCAATCACAAACTCCTATTTTGGACTCCGTGTGAGCGTGCGTCGTCTGTGTGTGTTTGTCAAAATAGTCGAGAGTCAAAGAGAAGAAACGCAAGGGAGGCGGAGAGAAATCGCGGGAAATACACCGGCATTTCATTTAGCGATTCTGAAAAGTTCTCTGTTCATTCAGTACACGGCTAAAAACGCAAATCACGTGACCACACACTCTCTGCCCAGAGCTGCAGCCACTAGTTCAGCGGGTAAGCATAAACCCCAGGTGAGAGTATAGTGCAACAGCCTAAACTACTATGACAAAAATCCCCTCAAGTACTGATTATGACTTTATTCAGTGTTAAATGCTACTAATGCGAGTTTGAATGCCATTTTACGTGACATTTGTTGCCATACTGAAAACAGCAGCAGATTAGGGTTAGGCAATGTTGACCAATTTGGCATCGTATGATGTCTAATGTGAAACGTTGTGATGGATGATGGCATTGTCATCTTAAGTGGCGAAGAATTAATTATTTATGAATAATTAATTATTTCATAATGATTTGTAGCCTACTGTTTCAACTACTGTTTCAACTACCCGACCCGTATAGTCTTTGTTTTAGCCATAACCAAATCATAAATAAATAAGGATAAGTTACACACAAATTACCACCTGTCAATCACTCTGGCATGAATAGGCAGATAGATCTGTGTCGTTATAATGGCGTCGACAAACTTCGATAAAAAAGGTGCACAACCAACAGGAACCAACCAATAGTATCTGAGGTTTTCGCTTAAATGACTAAGTACAAGCATGAATGCGAAAGATTGAAGCAGTGTACTGACGCTGTGACACAATACCTGATAGATTCAAAAGACCGAGGAGTCATTAGATAGAGACAAGATTAATTAAATATCACATTTAACCATTATAGTGAGACGCGATCCAGCCGTACATCCTTCATAAACTGTCTGACGTGCACTGCTCTCTGGGGTTTTGTGCTCTAAGCATCCGCTGACTGCTGGAGCTCAGACGCACGCGTACGCTGCAGCACGTGTATGTGTGTTTGTGGTCACATGTTTTCAGGGGTATAGTGTGAAAGGAGGGCTTTTCAGAAATGCTAGATGAAATGCCAGTGTGGACGTGGATCGTTTTCGCTCTAAAATGCCATTTTAAATCTAAGACGTATAAGTGTAAACGAGGCCGTGTGTATTTTTCGTGAGCGGGTTGCTGCTGCGACGGGGGTGGGGAGGAGGATCGCGATGCCGGCTCAGCATCGTAATGTCTATCGGCCATCATCATACAGCAGAAAGTTCACCTCAGATCTTGAAAATAAACTAACTAGCAGACGGTGACTCTGTGCAAACCAACAACATCAGTCACTCAGTAGCCTAATAATGTTAAAGAGGTTTAATATGTATTAATTAAATTAAAAGCCTTTAATATTACTTTGGGAGTGCAGTGTCTGGTATTTAAATGTTTCTGTCATGTCACGTCAAGTTTGGTGCAGACAGCCAAATTACTTGTCACTGGAATCTTGTCACTTAACTTAGGACAGTGATAGGGGAAGTTTATTAGTATATAAGTTTATAAGAGAGCGAAATCAAATTTTCATTAAAATAAAGAGAAGCTTGAAATTTTCATGGTAACTTTCAAGTCAACATAAAACAAAAAAAATTAAATAAATAAATAAATAAATAAATAAAATCAACACTTTTTTCTAATTGAAGATGTAGATAATATTGGAGCAACTGACCCAAGTTTCAACTCTGTTTTCTATTGGAAAAGTCTGGCAAGACTGTTTGCTGTTTGAAATGCTGTTTGAAATCTTTTAGTCCAGTAAATTTTACGTTTATTTTTTAACCAAGTACCCATCAAACATTTACCTTCTTTTCCCGACTGTAAATAAACACAGCATTTAAATCACAGCATGGAAAACACAGCCACTACCATCATTTCAGTGCAGCTTCATGAGGAAGTAAACATGAGTTACTTCTTAAGAGAAAATTCTAGTGTTGCAGTTGTTCTGTACACTATGCATAAGCACATACCTATGCTGAGTTGTTGCAGTTCTCATTTTCAATTAAAACGAAAATAACCCAAAGGCTTCAGGCCCTGTCCACATAGACATGCATTTCGCTGTATGTGCAAAAATTTTGTAACATATTGCATTTCGTCCAGATGGATTCACTGTTTTAGGAGAGTGATTCTGCTATTTTTTTAAACTGCATCCTAGAGTGGATAATCGACACTCTTGCATTTTCATTTGAACAGCCATTCGAATGTTTTGTGAAATTATGATGTCCTCAGCCTATATCTCGACCATAGTTGACATTATGCAAAAGCAACATGACATACTTCATGCTTGTGTTCATGTTGTAGAAGTTACTGAGCTTAATAGTTTAACTAAAATGCATTCACTGAGTTTGTCTCGTATGCAGACTGAAAGATTTTTTTTATTTAAGTCTTCTTCTCTGTTTTTTGTGCATCTCTCTGAAAATATTACAGCCCCACATACTGGTTTGGATTATAAACGCCATTGTTTAGCCAGTTTCAGTATGTAATGTAGTATATACTGTAGTATGCAGATTTTTTTTGAGATGAGGTAAAAAAGAAATTGGAGCTCTGGGTTTCTGTGGATGTAGGTTCAGTCTGGGACTAGTTATCTCCCAGCTGTGTAAACGCACTGCGAGAATTCTCTCTCTATCTCACACACACACACACACACACACAAACACAAACACGTCTCCAGCAGAGACACCCAGGGGCACCTTGGCCAAAGTATTTTAATCAGTGCCAGACTGCTCTCTCCCTCTCTCTCTTTCTCTCTTTTCTCTCTCTCTGTCTCTCTCTCTCCCTCTCAAACTCTTCCTCCACCCTTTTCTTCATTTCTGTTGCTAAATAATGGAATTCATTGCTTTGTGCAAACTGAAGGGGTTTTACAAATAAAACACAAACAAGCATGCTAATCCAAGCACTGGGAAAACCCGTTGTAGTAATTCTAGAAAGCGTACAGTTTATAATCAGGACATTTAAAGTCATATTAAATCAAAACTGACAATTCTTATTTTTAATGAAATATTAATGCAGTCTTGGCCAAAGGTCCTGCCTTTACACTCAGGAACAGCGGCATCTTGATGCATAAGGACATGCATGCGAGAATGTTAGAAAATAAACTTCCTGATTGAGACTGAACAGACAAATGTAATCTTACTGCAACAACACATGCATCTTTCCTCTCTGTTATTAAACAAACAGCATCAGCACACATTCGTCAATATGCAACAGGAAGCTTTTGCTCCAGATTATTCTGAATATGCTCAGAACCATTCGCCAATGTTGTGCATTAATACTCCACTAATATGTGACAGGATTATTAAAGTGAAGTATTACATTTGTTTTGCCTTACTATATGTTTTGTTTGTTGAGTCAAGGTACCAAGGTTGTCAAAGGTATCAACAAGAAATAAAGAAATAAATAAAATTTTAACCTGTTTTTTATGTTTTTAAAATGTTTCATGTTTATCCTGAAGGTGAGTAAATTAAGAGAAAATGTTTTTTGTTGTCGTTCATGCTAACCCTTTAAATTAGACCTATTACGCTCCTTTTTACAAGATGTAAAATAAGTATCTGATGCTCCTAGAGTGTATGTGAAAATTCAGCTCAGAATACGCCACAAATATTGTTTTATAACTCTTTAAAACTGCCCCTTTTAGGCTTTGGCCCGAATTGTGTCATTTTTGGTGACTGTCGCTTTAAATTCAAATGAGATTGTGCTCTTTTTAAATATTGGGTGGAACTTCAAATGAATCAGCATAGTGGCCGAATCAAAAACAAGAATAACATAGTATGCTAATGAGGGAGAGATGGTCACTAATGGGTGGGGCTTTCTCATTCTGATGACACGTACAAAGGGAGAATGTCAATCAAAGTGTAAAAAATACAATGCAGTGCTTCCCACACATAGACTTTACTTGGGCGTGTTGCCCAGGTATATTATCGTCCGCTCAAGTATATTTAGTGACACATTTTTTATTTGATCTTATTATCATCCTTTTACACTTTTTTTGTATCCGCCCAATACAATCAAACAACCACGATTGATTAAGAAGTGGAAAACCTTCTCTTCTCTAATTTACCCATTCTGTAGCTACTGTGTGCGCGAGAGACAGTCTCACGTGTTCTGCAGAGACCCAAAAGGGGGTCGCACACCAGAAGCGCCGCTCAGTGAAGCGTCACGCCACACCAAGCATTTCCCACACCAGCTCCACCCAGCCACGACTCAGGACATGGTTCATATTTCTGCAGCGCCACTGAATAGTTTCATTTTAAATAACATGCGAATGCGCGCGTCTGGTATGCGATACTTTCAAATGTCATGTGCACGCTGTGTCGCGGCACTGACCGGCACATGCGGTGTGCGACCTGCTAAAGAGACGCACCTTTTTGGGACTTAATGCGTCTCAAAATCTCCTAAAATGTCTGGGATTTGTTTTTGCTTTCGCTTTCTAAAGCTGTTGTCAAATGCATGCACACAGGCGCGAGAGTGAGACAAACATAAAATAAATCATTCTTTATTAATCTAAACGACTCAGAAAAACTTTACTAAACCATCGGAGAGGACAAAATTAGATCTAAATTGGCTGCAAAATATTTGTATGCCATTAGAAATGGCTAATCAACTCATTTGTCTTATTGAAATTATCTACACGCTTTATTCTTGTAATTATGATAATTTTTAGATAATTTTTAGAGTCTGTTTTTATACCTTTTTTATTTTATTTCCCATTTGCTGTATATTTTATTAATTTGATGATGTTAATATATTGCATATTTTATACATCTAAAATGCTTCGGCAATACTGGACAACATGTCATAAAGCTTTAATGCAACCTGAACTTGAATGAGAGATAAAGTTAGAGAGAAGCAAATTTTACCTGTCAGTGGGTGCACATGGCTCCTGAATAGCATAAAATAAGAGAAATATTAGATCTTTTTTTGTTTTGTTTTTTTTCTTTAACCCATAGAAAAAAAGTGTATAACACTTTCTTAATTTACGTCAATTCAATTCATCTTTATTTGTATGGCGCTTTTACAATGAAGATTGTGTCAAAGCAGCTTCACATTGAAGATTATAGTAAATTGAAACTGTGTCAGTCCAGTTTTCAAGAGTTAAAGTTCAGTTTAGTTCAGTTCAGTGTGGTTTAATTTTCACTGTTAAAAGTCCAAACACTGAAGAGCAAATCCATCAATGCGCAGCTCTACAAGTCCCGAACCATGCAAGCCAGTAGAGACAGCGGCGAGGAACAAACTTCACCAATTGGCGAAAGTGAAGGAAAAAACCTCGAGAGAAACCAGGCTCAGTTGGGCACGACCATTTCTCCTCTGGCTCAAACGTCTTGTGCAGAGCTGCAGTCTAGGCGCCGGAGGCTGGAGAACGCTGGACGTCCATCGTGGAGAATAAATTCAAATGTTGTTAACAATCTAGTTATGTTTTGTTTGTCGCATATAATTAACTATTTATGTAATGTGGGTAAAAAAAAATATTTCAATCTAGCTACCACCTCAAGTATATTTCAAACCTGTGGGAAGCACTGTAATGAATGCATTTTGACCAATGGAAACTGGCTAAACTCACAGACTGTTGCCACACAACTGTTTTAAACCCCTTCTGAAAGTGACTTTTGTTTAATAGGTCCCCTTTAAATAAGTCATTTAAGAAAAGAAACGTATTACTAAAGGAGTGAGATGATACTGGAAGTAATTATCTTAATTATTTGAAAAAAAAAAAATACTGTGCTTTTCACAACGGAAAAGGAAATATGATGAAAAACAGATATGCGCTGACGTGGTTATCCAACTGCTGACAGATTTTAATGACTGTTCTTCTGAAGGGCTGGCAGAGAGCAGAGCAGAACCTGAAGCTGTGTGGAAATCATGATGTTTCACATTCACGTTGCATCATATCGCCCCGCCTACAGACTCTGCAAAAAAACACTGATCCGGATGCTTTATTTTCCCCTTCATGCATTTGACATTTAAATGTGAAGTTGTTTCATGCTGAACAACACCAGTCTTTGGTAATTAATTTGTACGCGGGTTGTATTTTAAGCAGTGTACAATTCTTATTTTACAGCGAACGCACCATTTACAGAAATCCATTATGTCTGAATACCACTGGCTCCAGGGTGTGTTTGTACTGTCTGAGGTTTAATCTGAAGCAATAGGGTATTTCTCAAGATGGAGGACTAAGCCCTCCACAGAGAGCTTGACTCAATACTGAAAACATCCAGTTCCCCTGATTAAACAGGACACTGGTGAGTCAAACCATCTCTCTCACTGGCAGAGCGCACTGTAAAACACTGCAGTGCTAGTGACACTGTCACACAGTAGAACCGGCCCTCGTCACAGCCCTGCTAATGACCGTATGTGTGTGTGTGTGTGTGTGTTGTCTTTGAGCATCTGACCTACTTTTTCCTGTCACCCTTTTTCTGATTCTAATGAAGCTTTAGCTCAGGACAATGCTCTCAAACACTGGCGTTTCTGAATGAAAGCCCAGGAAAAGGAAACACACTGGAAACACAAGCAAACCAGTGTTTTAGAAGACCTGCACGTCTCAGACGAATTTAGATTTTCTCTTATTCATGAGCAGTCTATCCCCCCCGCCATCGCTGATCCAGAACTGAGAGAGGGAGGGGCAAAGGGAGGTGATGTCATGTGCTACAATTGTGTCACTGGGTAAAGCAAATATGGAAAATATAGGATTTACAGCACGGGTCTCAAACTCCATTCCTGGAGAGCCGCAGCTCTGCACTGTTTTGCTCCAACCCTAATTAAACACACTAAGGTCAAACTAAGCAAGGTGTTCAAGACTACTAGAAACTATTATGCAGGTGTGAGTTGGAGATGGTTGGCGTTAAACTGTGGCCCTCCAGGAAATGAGTTTGGGACCATTGATTTACAGGGGTGTTTTGTATTTATCTGAATTTTACCTTAATGTACAAGTAGGGCTGCTCGATTTTGGGAAAAATCATAATCACGATTATTTTGGTCATAATTGTAATCACGATTATTCAAAACGATTACAAGTCTAAATTATTCGCCCTCCTGTGAATTTTTTAAAATAAATATTTCCCAAATGATGTTTAACAGAGCAAGGAATTTTAACAGTATTTCCTATAATATTTTTTCTTCTGGAGAAAGGCTTATTTGTTTTATTTCAGCTAGAATAAAAGCAGGTTTAAATATTTTGAATACTATTTTAAGGTCAATATTATTAGCCCCCTTAAACAATAAATATTTTTGATTGTCTGCAACAGAAACTACTGTTAAACAATGACTTGCCTAATTACCATAATTAAGCCTTTGGATCACACTTTAATCTGAATGCTTGTATTTTGAAAAATATCTAGTAAAATATTATTTACTGTCATCATATCAAAGATAAAAGAAATCAGTTATTAGAAATGAGTCATTAAAACTATTATGTTCGGAAAAGGGTTGAAAAAAATCTTCTTTCCATTAAACAGAAATTAGGGGGGAAAGGGTCGCTAATAATTCAGGAGGGCTAAGAAATTCTGACTTCAACTGCATTTATGCAGTTATTTTCCTCCCTGCAAAGTAAAGAGAAATAAAAACAACAGAATAAAAATATGAAACAAACTGTGCTTTAAGCATCTTCACTGTAAGAAAAACACTTTAGCTACAAAAGTCCTTCAGTCAAGAACAGTGAGGGATTTTCTCTTCTTGTCGTTTGATTAATAATGATAAAAACAGGCGGCAGCAGGAATATTGCGCACTATTGCGCAATATTGTCACTTTAATGGTTTCTCTTTCACATGTCTTTTCATTCTCAACTCATTTGTTTATTACACAAGTAAGGATTAATATAGATAATCTCTAAACACTGCGTTTTGACACCTATTTGACCATTAAAGCGCTCACGTTAACATGACTTTAGATGACACACAGAAGCATGCGGTCTCATTCGCGCTTTTAAATACATGAATCAATGAACGATGCGCATCCCGTGCTGCAAACGTTACATTACAGGTCATGCTTTTAGTCATTTTCATGTGAAGTTGAGCTTTGCAGAGCAACAAATGTGTACAACTGGAAACTGGTTTATGATGCAATAATCGTTTATCTTGATTAATGCTTTTTCATAATCCTTAGAATCCAAAATCAAAATCGAAACCGGATTTTCGATTAATTGCACAGCCCTATGTACATGTAGCTACGTACACTCATCCCCACCCACCCGCATGCACGCGCACACACACGCACACACACGCACACACCCAGCTGTGGATTCAGTAGTCAGGTGATGTGAGACCCTGGGGTCAAAGGGAGTGTGAATATTAATAATAGTGTCAACGTCACACTCACACTCCTATCTGCATTCCTTCCAAGAAGGCTTGGGGTCCTGTGTGAACAACTCAAGCCAAACAAACCCACACGTTTGCATTCCTCGCAGAAGCATAACAGTCTTTCCTGCTTTGACTCCACAACATGAGTAGATGGAAAAACAGCGCATTTAAACTTCGACACACTGCTCACATTCAATACAAAAGCAGACGTTTGAATCAAAAGATTGGCAGGATGAATGCCATATCTACTTTGTCAGCATCAATACCAGATACAGAACTAAAAAGGACCATTGCAGAGCCACTGGTTTACTTTCAGAGCATAAGAGGATAAGATAGAGTCAGTTTAGATGCTCTTAGTTCCACTGACAGCCTAAATACTTTCATTCACTAATCAATGAATCACAGTCTGCACCATACCTACATTTAAAGGGGTCATGTAGTGAGATTTAAATTTTCTCTTGAGCTTTTGATATATTGGAGGTCATCTTATTAAAACAATGTCCTGCAGGTGTCTGAGGTGAAAACGTCCTCATTTCTGAAATAAAAGCTGTCATTGACAGCAGGCTCTGACAACAGCAAATCCTGAAATGCCCATCTATGACATCACAGGTTTTCGCAGTCGCTACATAAGCTTTTCTGCAGAAGATACACACACACAATCAAAATTATGGAGAGGAGTGTAAAGTTTCCAACATTATCTATTAGCCTTTTAATCATTTTATTTGTTTATTATTTTAAAATAATTATTGTAAATTTGTGAATAAAATTTTTTATATCTTATCAACAAAGAGTTTACAAAACAATAATAAAAAAAAAACAGCTTTTCCCGTTTATTAGCATTTGGAATAAATTAAAGTCACAATCAATACTGATCTGACCCGTCTAAAATACCGTATCTTTTTAGGGGTTTAATTTTATATGTAAAATTAGCAGCCTAAACACATCTCAACGTTTCCTGACGCACGTCAGTAAGAAGAACAAAACAATTATTTTACGAAATAAATTCATTGAAAAGGTCAACATAAATGTTTCACTTAAACACACTAACAAAATTAAAAGAATAAAAATATAGGGCCGTGCGATTAATGGAAATCCTTTCGAAATCGCAATTTGAACATGCACGATATCTAAATCTAATCTTAAATCTAATTTATAAGACCTGCCAGTCACATATCGCGTCTAAAACTCACTTTTCAACTCACGTTGTGCTCGCACTCCTCTGTCGTTTGTCATTGCTAGGCAACCATCAACCGTTTTCTCAGAGGATGACAAACTAACAAACCATTGGACAAACTGGACAAAATTAAAAAGCTTTGGATAAAAATCTAATTATTTTCCTTTGTGAATATGTTTCAGATTCACATTGTAAAACGTCTGTGTATGTCAAAATCATGATTAAAATCTAAATGGCAACATTCAGAAAAATCCTCAACTCAAGAAAATCATAGGTTTCTTTTGCCCATATCACACAGCCCTAACAAATACTGTAGGCTGTTCAATGAGACAAGGCATAAGCTCTCTTTTCATTATTTTAGAGGTTTTGTTATTGTGATTCAACACAAAAATTAAAGAAAAAGTTTACAATACTGAATGATCTCTAACTCTTTACTTTATGTCCATCAGTTTGCACCACCCAGAAAATCTGCATGTCTCCAGAGCTGGCTTCAAAATCCGGTTAGAATAAAAGCATATCATTTATTGATTTTGAAGTTTTTGTAAGTAAAAACCACTCAAACTTCATAAGTGGACCTCAGACAATAAAATAAAATATTTTTAAAAAGCCAGTTCATGACCCCTTTAATGCAGTCCAGACTTGCGGAGGAATCCAGCTTTTACCATCACTGACAGCAAATCACCCTAACCAATATTTCATAACATCCTCAAGCACTTTCACATTGCTCATGATTCAGGGTCTGAACCAAAAATCTGACCTCGGATCATTTGTTCAGTTCCATCTTGAAGCATTTAGAGAATGCCGTAAACACAGAAGCAGAAGTGCTTTCTCTGCTGCTGATGTAGGCAGAACAGCTCAGCCGTAACACTGAGAACAGAGAGCAGATCTTCAATGTATATTACCGCTTCTGTCTGAGCAGAATCCGAGCCTGGCTCAGGCGATACTGAGAAATTCACCCATGAGACTAAAACAGCTTCCGGAAGAGGACCTGTACTGTTGTGCTGCTCTCCAATGATAAGACAAGGTTACAGTGCTCTGTGCAAGACACCACACACAAACACACAGGATTCATGGCTAATAACATGCTAAATAATACTGTTAACAACCAATGCAGCATTAAGGTTAATAATAGGTGGTATTCAGTGCAAAATATGCAGTATGACAACAAAAATATGAGAATTGTCAACAACTTTTTAAAAGGTAATAACAAGTGATTTTACATGCAACTCTGACAAACAGACCACCGAATAGTTGCTGCTATATCTTCAAGCAAAATACAAATATTAGACATGATGTACGAGGGAAGACTACATCATGTGACCATAGTTAGGATTCTCTAAGGATGTGTAGACATTATTCAGACAGTAATCACTTAGTTGAGTTGATCCCAAGTTATTAAGATACATGCTCTTTCGTAATGAATTTTGCATTTAAAAAAATCATAAGCCCTTCTCTGCACATGCATAAGCACAGGGGTACAATCACTTGCATCAGATCTTCCTTTGTGTGTGTGACAAGATGAATTCCTGGCACTTTTTTGACTTCTTTTAGAGTTCTCAACTGATGAAAATGCTGATAATCAACTGATAAAAATACAAACACGTTCAGCCACCATGCAACATTGTTTTGGATGTTTAGTAAGTTCTGTCAGAATATAAAGTTTTAAAGGTCTTTTTTTTTGGTTGTTTTGAATATTCAGGTCAAATATTAAAATGATTAAAGAAATATTAAATAAATAAAATACAGTAAAATTGTTGATATCAGTCAATATTGATTGATAATTATCACGAGAAATGTCAAATCTAGATTTCTTAGTTTAAAGTCAGCTTTTTTTGTTCATTTAAACTCCTAAGTAGCAGTAAATTGATTTTGTAGGTCTTGCTGAGTTTTAATGGGTGAGTTCAAATCATGAAACAGATTTTTTCACGATGCAGATGTACATTTGAGTTGAGTAAAACAATATCATCTGCAAAAACATGTATTAAACTGAATGAGAAACACTATCCTCAACACATTAGGTATAAATGCATACTAACAATTGGTACAGCAGTGCTGTTTAGCTTTGTTTAATTATCGCTTTATCACCCAGCCCTAGCGTGAACTCTAACTGAACCCCAATTTAATGTATAATTTTCTAAAATACAAGTGTGAACACTCTTAGGGGCCATCTATATGACATTTTCAGCCAAAAAGTGAAAAGGTTTTAAGCAATTTGCCTGTTTATTTACATGAAAACATTGTTTTAGGGACTAAAAAGAGCTTTCAGAAGATGCTCTGCTGTTGCCATGTCTGTGTAAACACCTGAAATGGACAAAAGTCTTTGAAAATGATGACATCATGCATGCATAGCACATGATTAGGGGAGTGTAGATTAAAGGCAAAGCAAACAAACCTGCAAAACAATGACGGAATATGGTGGTAGTGTTGTTGCTTAACTGTTTCCTAACTGTTCATCAGCAAAACATTGATTCACTTCACATTAAGTCTGAACAATATATCAACACATAATTGCATTTGCAATTTAGCAAAAGCTGCAATTGTCTTGCACATTATGTAAGTAAAGTACGGTAATGTGATCAGTGGTAAATTTCCTCTGAAGTCCGAATCGCACAGTAAAAAATAAAACAAATATGCCCTGAGGAAAATAAGGAAAAACGTAGGATAAGATATAGCTTCTAAGTTTTTCTTCTTATAATTTATCTGATAATAAAGTATGTAATGATGCAAAGCATTTGTCATTGCCTAGAATGCTATAATGAAATATGTTGCTTGCTTTTTTCTGTGTAAAAAGATATCTCATTTCACAGAAGGACTTAATTCAAACACTCAAATGAAGCTAATGAAGTTGAGCAAAAACATCATTAAATGTGGTATTTGCATGTGCTTTTGTTTAACATGAGCAACATTTACTTCAAAGGGTCATAGTTCACCGAGAAGCTACGAAAACAGCTATCAATAATCGCAAAATGATTATTTGCGATTTGACTATCGCATGTTGATATAGCATGTGATGTTTTGCATAGTTTGGCAGTAAAATATGGCTTTGTGTAGTAACAGTGTTCATCCACATTTTTACTACTAAAATTCCATGACTTTTCCATGATTTTTCCAAGACTTTCTATTAAATTTTCACGACCTAATGTTTCAAGCAATGTCTACATATGTGTGGTAAAATAAAAAACAATGCATGTTAAAATTTATTACAGCATATCGTAAAACGCGCAGCAATCTATTTAGTTTCGATTTATATTTATATCTATTTAAAACTGATTCCAAGAGTTCCCACTTAGATATGCTTGGCGTTTAAAGCAGGTTTGGCATGCTGTCCCGGGAGAGAACCCTGAGCTCGTAGATATTTGAGCCCAGGGCTCCCGCCCAGTCAATAAGCATATCAGGAGATCAAAGATCAGGTAGGTCTCGAGATCTCCCCCTTTAGAAAAGGGAGGAAAAGGAGGAGATGGGGTGGAAGGGGGGATTCTTTCAAACGAAGATAGAGCAGTAGAAAGAAAATGATCCATTTATAGTAATCTAGGATCACTCTGATTGGATTATTACTGATTACAGATGAACGGCCAGTCGTGCTCAATCATATCACGTGCTCCTCTCGAAATTAGTTTATGAAACTTCACTTAGATAATGCTTACACCACGCTAATAACGTGAAAGTATGTGATTGGCCAAGGACAAAAAAGAAGTAAAGACAACTAACCTTTATTTAAGTATACAGATATCTGTTTTCCATGACTTTTCCAAAACTTTGTGGGTTTTTCCAAAACTTTTACAGGCCTGGAAAACGCCATGTCAAAAATTTATGACTTTTCCAGGTTTTCCATGACCGTATGAACACTGTTTAAACGCTGCTCTAGCTGAACACAGGTGCCGGAGATTCACAGCGGATTACAGAGCTGGCTTTATAGAATATTGCACACGACAATCAAACGCGAATTATGGTTCAGCCCAACTTAACGTTAAAAACCAAAATCAGAGGCACATCTTATACGCACAACAAATTAAAAACGCCCAGCACGTTGTCACTTCCCTACAGGTTACTGTTTACTAACAAAGTGAACATGCCAAATACCGGCCTGACATATGTAATACACCATTTATGGTGGTTTTCGCAGATATTTGTAAACTAATTACAGACCATTTTGGAAACGTTGTTGAGTAGAAGTTTAACTATTCAAAACGCAACGGAAAGATTTTCCAGTTTTTGCTACATTGTTGTCATGTAAATGTAGCCTAAAAGATCGACATGTTCAGCAAAAAGTAGATGGGAATAACCGAAATGATTTAGGCCTACTGGGGCAGACCATTGGGGTGAGAGACTGAGGGTCCCTCTCTCTTCCTGTTAACCTAATTATCTAGACAAAAAAAGCTGCTTCTGAGCCAACGATCGTACAAAGAGAAACAGATTTCAAAGAGAGCAGCAAAAGGGCAGAGCGAATATCAGCAGTGAACAAAAAAAAAAAAAGAGAGAGACCAGCCACGCACACACATAGTTGGCCTATCATTCATCCTGCTGAGACCGAGCGGTGCACAGTGGATTGCGGATCTCTTTTATCTCGCACCCCAGACTAAATCTCTGCCGTACACCTGTGGGGGATGGGGAATAGAGAACGGAGAATCTTTGGATGGAGGAGAGGCAAGTGGCCAGATAAACTTGAGGTTGCAAAAAATAAAAATAAAAAACACACACACACACACACACACACACACACACACACACACACACACACACACACACACACAGCCCCTAATGACTCATGAACTGCACAGCCTAACAATAAGCTCCTCTTGAGCCTGCACTTAAAACAGAGGCTTTCAAATGCTGCGTTATCCTCATCTAAACGTCGCTCTGAGCGCCATAGACACTGGCTACGTTTACATGAAGATTACTTCCACATTAAAAGCCATTTTTCTGATTACATTTTTTTTTTGATGCCATCAAAAATGTTTACATGCTCCACCGCTATTGGAATACTCCCTGTGTAAATGTAATGAGAGAAAACTAACAATGCATTTTTTGCTTCCACTGACTAAATGCATATTTCACAAATGCTAAGAAAGTGCTGTTCAGTTTCGCTTTGAAGCACACGTATTATGTTAAACATTTATTGAAATAGGGCTGCACGATATTGGAAAAAACTAAACATTTCGATTAGACCCGTCACGATATCTATTTTTCGTTACATGATATATTGCACCAAAATATTTTGCAGATAAATAATATTATTGTTATTTTAAGACAATTTTATTTCACTCATTATATAATGCCAGGATGACAATATAATAGCATTATAATGCAACTACTTTCTTCCAAAGAACACGTAATGTTTTATTATTAAGAATATTTTTATTAATTATAGTCATTTTAACAATTTAATAATTAGGGATTGAAATCAGAATGTGAAAACGTTTATCCTGATAAAATAAAAAATAATAAATGTTAACAATAAAGAGCAAGATAAAAAGTAACAAGCTGCGATATCTCCAACCAGATCTATTTTCAGTCGTCAGACACTCACATAAAAATATACTAGTAAATCCTATAGCGTTTTTTAACTATACTGACACTGACACCTCCAATAGAGCTAGAGATGTTGTGCAATCAGCTAAAAGTTCCTAGAATTGGTTTTTATGAATGAGAAATATATATTACATCACCAAAATGATTGAGGTCATCTCCATATATATATATATATATATATATATATATATATATATATATATATATATATATATATATATCAGTGTTTCCTCTGGGATTTTTTCCTGCTGTGGAGGAAGGCCTTTTTTACACAGATCTATGTACAGTACCTGTGGCGTTATTTCAATGACAAATGTCATGAGCAGTTTTAGAAGTCGAGATCACATTTATGTAATAGCCTACGAGCATGCGAATCTCTTTGCCTTAAGCGCCGATTTCCTCTGCTCGTGCACAAAACTTCTTGCCCTCCCCTCAAATATACGCTGCTCAAGTGCATTTTCTTGTGCGCTCTTAAATAAATGGTGCTGAAGTGTGATTTAGTGTTTTTATGTAACAAGCATGTCTCCAACATGTATAAGATTTGCTGGGAATATTTATTAATGTCTCCAATAGACCTACAGAGCAGCAAGTAAAGTGTCCTGAAGTAAAGTGAAACGGCTATACGTCATGTTTTACTGGCCTCACGCACCTGTCAGTCAGCCAGACAGCATGTAACCTTAAGGGTTAAACTAATAACGCAGAGCACTACTACGCTTACAGAAAAGTTTGCAGTGTTATAATTCCCTTACCTTTTAATAAATTTTGGTGCGATTATCACCCGCTATAAAAAAACCGTGGCGGGATAAATTTTGGCATGGCGCCCCGCCATGGAAGAATGAATGTAGCGGAAACTATATATATATATATATATATATATATATATATATATATATATATATATATATATATATATATATATATATCTTCAAATATAAAATGGCATGCCTCCAAAAAGCCTTATAATATTGATAATATGCAGATATGCTTTCTCATTTACATTAGAGTGACCATGAAAGTCAGGTTAATGTTTAGACCTATAACATTTGAATATTAACAACATTTGATTAACATTTGAATATTATAATGCTCTTAAACACTCAATATTCAGATTAATGCTTCCTATTTTGATCAACATTTATTGCACTTTTACTTCTGGGCCTGTCAATTTGGAATATTAAATCCATCCCAGCAACTCTAAATGTTACTTTGAATCTGTCAATTTGTGACAGTCTGAGGTCACCTTTCTGCCAACGCAAGCTTTCCTGTGATCAAGGAACGCGTGTATAAACCAGGACCTGAACAGGTTTACGACCAGCCCAACCTGAGGGAAAGTCTCCAGCTGCACAGCTCATATGATCTCGTAAACCACCCTCCAATCTGACAGTGTTTACATACTATACAGGACGATGGCTTAAAGACAAAGCACCCAAATCCACAGCCAGACTGCACTACAGGATCTGAGCCTTAATCACCAGACATAATCACAGGATAATAACCCATGTTTCTCCTGACCAGTGCATACACACAAACACACATGTGTACTGGAGAAAAGATGGAGTCATCATCATCATCATGCATACTTGAGCATCTCCATATGCAAGTGCTACAGATGAGACCTGCAGCCATGTGAGAAGATGAGCTGGTGGTCTTCACTGACTAAACTCACTCTTTCTACATCCTACATGTAACACACATGCCCCTCGGCACTCTTGAGGTCCAAATAATACACTATATCCATGTGTTTTACCATAGAGGTGCAGTTTTTGAGCTGCTGTCACTCATAAAAACATACGACCAGCCGTTAGCAAGAGTGCTAACTAAACCAGTAAATCAGAGCAGAGGTTTAACGTTAGCTGCAATCTCGGCGTGGAGAAAGAGAGCTTACGGAGGCCTGTTTTTTATGAATTAATGACTATTGTGTTTGTTGATGCGGTTTCTGAATGAAAATGACCGTTGGAGTGACCGTTGCAT
This sequence comes from Danio aesculapii, assembly GCF_903798145.1. Classification (NCBI taxonomy): domain Eukaryota; kingdom Metazoa; phylum Chordata; class Actinopteri; order Cypriniformes; family Danionidae; genus Danio; species Danio aesculapii. Next base: position 13,875,209 of record NC_079435.1, on the reverse strand, counting down.
AGCATATGCTAGTGTATTGAGACGAAGCGCGCCCTGAAATCCTACAGATTCCTCCTCCTCCTCCTCCTCCCGCAGTCACTGTCATAAAAAGGACAATCGGCCCGAGCTCAAAAACAATCTTCTTACCTCATCATTCAGTTTCCATTATGACTCCAGCGCTCTGCGAGGGAATCAACTAAAGGGGCATGAGGTGACAGGCGGAGGCTCTTCTGTCCTTTTTTGACGCTCGAGGTAAATTCCAGGCGTATTTGGCTGCTGCTTGTGTGGCTCCGCGTTTCCTCCGTGCAGCTTCGGCAGTAGTGAAGTAAAAGGGGGAAAATGAAACGTGCGGACGTCATTGAGGCGTCCGAGTCTGCCTGGTTACTGCACACAGAGGGCGCAATGCGGCCCAAGTTAACACATGGCACTTTTTATTTAAAATTGATAAAACGTGTAGAGGAACAGGGTGGTTAAACATAATTACACTTATAAATCTCTTACAAGATTATTATAATAATTAATAATAAGGGTGACACCGTGGCTCAGTAGTTAGCACTGTTGTCTAACAGCAAGAAGGTTGCTGGTTTGAGTCCTGGTTGGGTCAGTTGGCATTTCTGTGTGGAGTTTGCATGTTCTCCCCATGTTCTAATGGGTTTCCTCCGGGTCCTCTGGTTTCCCCCACAGTCCAAAGACATGCAGTATAAGTAAACTGAATAAGCTAAATTGGCCGTAGTGTATGAGTGTGAATGAGTGTGTATTGGTGTTTCCCAGTACTAGGTTGCAGCTGGAAGGGCATCCGCTGTGTAAAAAATATGCTGAATAAGTTGGCGGTTCATTCCGCTGTTATAACCCCAGATGAATAAAGGGACTAAGCCGAAGAAAAAACGAATGAATTAATTAATAATGAATTAAAAATGATTATAATACACAGAAAATGAAAACAACAACAGATATATAAAATAAAATGCGGGTTTGCGTGAATCAAGCTATGAAATTAGCAATAAACAAAAGGAGACAAAAGAACAAAAACATAACCTGATAGCACTTCTGTTTAATGCATACTGTAGAATCTTAAAGGGATAGTTCACGCAAAATAAACATTTACTCATTATTTTCTCGCTCTCGGTGGGTTCCAAACCTTTTTTTTTTGCTAAACTTAAAAGAAGATATTTTGAAGAATGCTGGAATTCGTTAACCATGGAGTTTTTTAGTAGACTATACTATACTACATATAGTATACTATGGAAGTCAATGGTTACCGGTTTCCAGCTTTCTTCAGAATATCTTCTTTTGTGTTCGGGGCCCACTAAAGGCCTCAGCAAATTTCCAGGAGATATTCTAAAATAAGACAAAAATCAGATTCACTAAATGATAAAATGGCTTAAATCAAGATTTAAGTTTTTTTATTTTAATTTGTCATTCATTTAAAAACTGGAGGTAAAAGAAAAACATGGGGGCATACTAAGATTACTGGAGCTTCTAAATTTATAATCATCTTAAGGTTTATTTTTATTATTAATTTCAGCAACCTAATGTGTAAACTGTAAACCTATTTTGAAGGGAATTCAGGTCACAAAGTCCTATAATTCATTCATTCATTCATTATCCTTTGGCTTAGTCCCTTTATTCATCAGGGGTTGTCACAGCGGATTATACCGCCAACTTATCCAGCATATGCTTCACACACCCTTCCAGCTGCAACCCAGTACTGGGAAACACCCATACACTATGAAATTAGTTCATCCAATTGGCCTATACAGCATGTCTTTGGACTGTGGGGAAAACCGTAGCACCCTGAGGAAACCCACAGGGAGAACATGCAAACTCCACACAGAAATGCCAACTGAGGCAGCTGGGACTCGAACCAGAGACCTTCATACTGTGTCATGCTTTTTGAAACATATTTAATATATATCTCAATTGTTTAAATAAATCAGCCACTCCAAGTTCTGGAGTTCTCTGTTTGGAAATGACAGCTTTGTCATTACAGCGAAGGTAAGAGATGCATCCAGTAGCTCTGGGAAATGATAACTAAACCTGGTCTATGAGTGAAGTGGTTAGAGAACTGCTGGTCAAGTGTATTTACAGCCAATTCGTTAAAATTAAATTGATAGATACATATTACATTATTGTACTTTATTATACATTATTATAACATATTATATGTTATTCAATGCAACATATTTTCTTGCTAAGAAAGTAGAGCTTCATTCAGGGCCCTCAATTAACACATGCAACAATAATAATAGTTTCTACAACGACTACTACAAGTATAATAATTAATAATAAATAATAATGGACATGTTTCCCCATTGTGTTCTCTGGTATTTTTAAAGACATTATTCATAGTTACATCAATCTTTAAAAAAGAGTTAGTTTCATCTTCTGCCTTGTAGACTTCCCAATGCTATTGTCACGTTTTCATTAAATTTCACAAATCAAACGTCACACTTGATTGATATGTTATTAGTGTTTACTGACTGGACATTATTTGGTGGAAATATCCAAGCGTTTCCCAGTGATTTTCCCCCTGCATAAAACATATGCTGGATAAGTTGGCGGTTCATTCCACTGTGGCGACCCGAGATTATTAAAGGGACTAAGCAGAAAAGAAAATGAATGAATATCCAAGAGGTTATCTAAACTAATCTCCCACACATCGTGACGTTTGTCGTTGTCCTCTCTACTCGTTTCCATTTCGACTCACCCTACGTCACTCGATTCGAGTCACGTGCAGGAAATGATCAAAACACTACCGCAGTCAGTCAGCTACAGGCAAAATATATTATACATCATAACAGATGCAGATATTTTATCACCGATCTTCGCGTTTTTAACAGAGACACGCCAGTTATGGAAAGGAAAACAATAGCTTAGATGGTTTACAAGAATGACGTATTCCGGATGATTTGGACTTTGTGTTTTTGAGTTAGCACAATTCAACTGCAAATTAAGAGATTGCACATGCATTAAATGACATTCGAGTGTTATTTTGATATAAGGTAATATTCAATTCAGGTTGTTGCTATTACTTAAGTGTCCATTAGTCGCTTTAAATACAGCTAGAACTACTATGAAGGGACTTTACTGCAAACCAGGAGGAGACCAAGAGGATGTCAAGTTTGTCTTACAGGAGACGGTGAGAGCTTTCACAGTATCTGTTGGATATATTTTTATGTTCCCTTTTAAATCTGTATATGGGTCAAAGAGAAAAAATATGCATTAAAAAAATGTAAATAAAAAAAATATCCATACAAAATATACCAAATATCCATACAGCCTTATTGCGTCCTGTTTATTTGAAAGTTTCCATTAATATTTACTATTATTTACAAAAGTCCCCAGCTAAATAGCAATTTAGAGTTCAAATAGTTTAATTAATTACCTCAAATCTTGTCAGTTCTTGTCAAATCTGTTATGTAAAATGATGACGGAACATAATAATAATAATTATGTTATTATAATAATAAATGATCATTTATTTTAGCAGAAGTTATTTGAAGCATTAGAAACTTTACTTGAATTTAATATACTCTCTATATCATGTACAATCAATCTAATCGTATGATGTTGTTTCTGTTTTTTTTTTGCTGACAGAGTTTACCCACTAATATTGGCAACCATCAGGTCAAAGTTCAAGTTAAAAGCTGTGCACTAAGCCCAGTTGATTTTAAGGTACACACACACACACACACACACACACACACACACACACACACACACACACACACACACACACACACACACATTTGATTTTGTGAACTGTGGGGACAATCTATTGGTTCCCATTCTTTTTATACTATGCAAATTGTATTTTCTATTGCCCTCCACCTAACAGTAAACTGTGTGTTGTTTTACTTTCTGAAAAAAAAAAACTGTATGTTCTCATAATTCACCATCTCCTTGTTTTACCAGTGTTATATCCATGTTGTTATGCACATTTGCGTCCTGATTATCACAAACACACACACTTCACACTTTATCTTCACAAAAAGATCATGAACGATGATTTAATTAACCAAAACAGCAATGAAGCAAATCAAGTGTTACAAGCTTTACCATGTTTTAAACGTTGGATATTATTTATTAACATGATCATATTAACATCTATTCTATTGTATTTGTCAGATGTATGAAGACCTCAAGCTTGAGAAGGAGCATGTTCCGGTTGGAAGGGAGATCACTGGGGTTGTTCTTCAAGGTTTGACTTCTTGTATATTTACTTCCGGACACTAAGCAAATAAACTTGCCTGATGAATCTGATGGGATGCACATCTTTTTTTCAGTGGGACCTAAAGTGATGTTTTTCCAACCAGACGATGAGGTTGTGGGTAAGAACTTCTTTGGACTTTGTGTTTTGCTAGAGTCTGCTCTAGGTGTGCATAATCAAATAAACATTTGCATTTCTCCTCAGGGATTCTCCCATTGGATGCTGAGCAGTCTGGCCTTTGTTCAGTCGTGCTTATCGATGAATTTAATCTAGGTATGGTTTATGTTGCATTTCTACCTTGTTCCTAAATGGGACCTATTATGCAAAAATCACTTTTATATGGGTTTTTTTGTGGAAACTGTGTGTGATTATAGCCAGCATCTCATTGTGAAAATATTTCTCACATTTTTTTAATCACACTTCATAAAAACAGTCTGCAGAAACACTTTGATTGACATTCTCTTTGTATATGGGGAGGGGGAAAGCCCCGCCCATTAGCGCCATTCTCTCCCTCATTAGCATAGACAGCCCTGAGTGAGAAGCAGCTGTTAGCCATTAGAGTTTATTATTTTGAATTAAAAGCGACAGTCACCAAACTGCACAATTTGGATCAAACATCACACATACACACTTTAGGGACACCAGAGACTTATTTTACATCTTCTTAAACTGGGCATATTAGGTCCCCTTTAAAGACGCGCTAGTTTTCTAACTAAATATGTTTTGCTTTGCATGTGCAGTTCCCAAGCCAGAGAAAGTGAGCTGGTTTGAAGCAGCAGCGGTAATTAAAGATGGTCTCAGGGCCTACACCGCTCTTCATACGCTGGCTCGAATGGCAGCAGGACAGACTGTACTGGTGCTGGATGGGGCGTCTGTAGGTATCTCCACCAAGGACAAAAGTGCAACATCTTCCTGAAATTTCCCAGCAGGCACACAATGTCATAAGATGTTAATATTAGGTTAGAATTAGGTCGTGACGTCAGGTGACCAAAATTCAATGTCTACCCAGCGTCTAAGGACAATGTTATTATGACGTTGATATTTGGTTGATTTTAGGTTGTGTTGGAAAGTGACCAAAATCCAACGTCTAGCTCACTGTTTCCCAACCCTGTTCCTGAAAGCACACCAACAGTACACATTTTCAACCTCTCCCTAATCAAACACACCTGAATCAACTTATCATAACATCAGAAGAGACTCCAACACCTGAAGTTAATGGGTCAGAAAATGGAGACATCCAAAATATGTACTGTTGGTGTGCCTCCAGGAACAGGATTGGGAAACACTGGTCTAGCTGACATCTTAAACCAACGTCATATTGATGTCAAATACTGACATTTATTCGTCAGGTATGGCAACCAAAATCCAACATCTGATAGACGTCATAGTGGTAACGTCCATACAACGTCAAGCTGTAACATCATTAAACATTGATATTTGGTTGATGTTTTGTTTGATGTTGGACCAAAATCCAATGTCTGATAGACATCATAGTGGTAACGTCCACACAACGTCAAGCTGTAACATCATATGTTGATGTTTGATCAGGATATTTGGTTGATTTTAGGTTGGACATTGATGTCAGCCTGAGGTTGGGTTCTGACGTCTACCCGATTTTCATTTCCAAACAAAATGCAACGTCCCCACAACAATGGGGTACAACGTCAATCTGACGTCATGTTGACATCCTGTGCCTGCTGGGTTACCATTTAAAAACTCTAAATATTTGGGGTTGGTAAAAAAAACAACAACATATTTTTAAGTCTTAAACACAGCAAAGATGCATTGGTTTGATTAAAAATACAAATTGGAATGTTGCAAAATATTCATTGCATCCTTGCTGATTGAAAATAAATAATTTCTTTAATAAAACAATAAAAAGTCTAATATTTTTGAAGTAATGCAACTATTTGAATGTGTGAGACACAGTGTTATTTGCTTCTACCTTCTAGTTATTTTTAACTGTACAAAATAGTTTTGTATGCTGTTTGATATCGCAAGCTGAACTTTTGTATCATATTGTTACAATAACATTTGCCTGATTTACACTTCTGAAGTGGCATTTAGGTCTCTTTACACACACACACACACACACACACACACACACACACACATCGTTTAATGCTGTTTAGAGCATGAATGCACTTACAATTTCAGCTTTATAGTTATTTACCTTTAGGGGTGTGCAATGTTTATTGTATGTATTAATATTGTAATCGTTATAGCAGTGTCCAAACTGACATTGAGTATGTTGCTCACTTCGCAAAACAATGAGAGAATATTGTTTACTTAATGAAACTGTAAAAATCCCCCCAAAAACACTGATGTTTTGTAAATATCACACACCCCTACTATCTAATGCATATTGTTTTACTTGAATCTGACAAATGAATCTGACATATGCCGAGTTACACACAATTCCTTCATGTCGTCCCAACACAAATCGATTAAGTTAACTTCAGAATTTTTACAACTTTAAGTGGATTGAACAGAAAACAATTAAGTTGTCCCCCTAAAAAACCTAAAGAATTGTGTTGGTTCAACTCATTATTAATGAGTAGTTTGAAAAAGCAGTAAAAGTAGTAAACATATGCTGGATAAGTTGGCTGAAAAGAAAATGAATGAATATTGTATTTGTTATTTATAATAATAATAATAATAATAATAATAATATTGTAATTGTTATTTAACAACTGATTTGCTTATTGAATGAATGAATGAATGAAATTTTCCCCCAAAACATAGACATTTGTCAATATGACACAACCCTACTATCTCCTGCATATTGTTTTACTTCTAGTTATTTGCCGTTAACAGCAAATTAATCTGACTTTCACGAAAAATAAGGTGGATTTATGTTAAAACTGGTCAAATTTTGTGATTTTCTGTTATATTAAAAATGTATTATAATTTAGTTTGAGTTGTCTTCTCATATCAGGATCAGCACTGCAGCTCTACCACCATTATTTGGCTCCCTATATATCAAATCTTTATCATGGACTTCCTGTTTTGTGTGCATGCAGCCCTTTGGAGTTCTGGCCATTCAGCTTGCCCACTATCATGGTGTGAAAGTCTTGGCTACGGCTTTGTCCCCGGAGGACCAGAAGTTCTTGCAAGAGCTCCGGCCGAGTGTGGGTGAGTACTGAACTGAAGCTTTGTGAAGAGGAATGGAAGTCAAGATATTTTGCGCATAGTTAACAATACATTAACTACAGATATAGCACACCCATAGCAGACTGTCTTAGTTTAAAGATTAAAGATTGCAGTAAGTGCTGCCATTCAAAGATTCAAGCCCTCTTGAGTCCTCCTGAAAATCAGATTTCATTTGTCCTAGATTTTGGTCTGTCTTTAAACTCTCTCACATCACACATTTTCAGATAGTGTCTTATCTACATTTCATCTCTGCCTTGAGCATTTCTTCTTTTGTTTTTGCCATTTGATCTTCTTCTTCATCTTTGCCTTTCCTTCTGCTTGCACTTGCTCAAGGTGTGCAGGAATCACTTTTGGGTAAGTTATAGCTCGCTCTTCTGTAAGCATATGCAGACATGTTACAATTAGCTTCACAGCAAACACTGTAAAAAATGCTGGGTTCCACACAATTCTTTCATGCTGTCCTAACACAAATCACTTACGTTATCTTAATTGTTTCTGCAAAATTAAGCAGATTGAACATAAAACAATTAAGTTGCCCCCCCCCCCCAATTAGAGAATAGTGTTGATTCAGCTCATTTGAAATAAGTAGTTTGAACACCCAGCAGAAATATTTTTTTGATTGGATATGATCTTTGAGAATAATCATTCGTCGTACTCTACATCACCTTTGTGTGCACCATTAATACATTGAAACACTTCTTAATTATGTGTATTAGAGGATTCTTTTAAGTGTACTGTATCTCTTCTTTCAGCTCGAGTGATCAGAGTGTGGGACGCAAAGGATGATTTGGTGGACTCGTGCCTTGAAGAGACTGGAGGTCTTGGAGTTGACATCATCGTTGATTCAGGAGGTTTACTACCAATTTATATGACGTTTATAATCATTTCAACATTGCCTTTAGTTCTGTTAATACTGGCGTTTTGTCCTAAGTATTAGTAGGGGTATTTATTTTATTACTTAAAGGGACACTCCACTTTGTTTTGGATAATGTGCTGATTTTACAAGTAATTAGTGTAAATAAACATTCAGTTGATCTCCGGGTCTGGCGGGAGCACTTTTAGCTTAGCTTAGCATAGATCATTGAATCAGATTAGACCATTAGCGTCTCTTGTCAGTTTCTATGTTGATATGGTTGGGAACTATATTCTTATTCCAGCCTATTAATCAAGGAACTTTGCTGCTGTACCATGGCTGCAGCAGGCACAATGATATTACACAGCATGTGAAAATAGTCCTCAGCTCAGTAACGGCGCTGCTTAATATCATTGTGCCTCCTGCAGCCACGGTACTGCTACAAATACCCTTGATTATTAAGCCAGAATAAGAATATAGTTTCTATCTTTATCAGCTTACAAAAGATCAACTTTTCACTTCTGTTGGTCTTAATACACAATGTAACTACAGAAGAGTCAAGCTGAAGCTTTAAATAAAAAAATTCAATCTTTTTTTTAAGCTAATGGTCTAATCTGATTCAATGATCTATGCTAAGCTAAGCTAAAAGTGGTCCCGGCAGACCCGGGGATCGACTGAAGGAATGTTTATAAAATGGTAAATCTTCACTGCTTAACTCTGATGGGGTTTATCTATTTGCAAAAGAAGTAGTGTTCCTTTAAAGCTGTACGTACTTTGACCAAATTAGTGGTTAGTAAATAAAACAGGGGGACTGATCCAAAATATTGTAAATTGACCCAATATAAGCAGTTATAAAAGGCCTAAACACACTTTGGAAGATGACTTTATAATATACTTGCTCATTAAATTTGTCATTATTTAAAATCCGTTTAGCCGGTTTCCTGGTCTGGCGGGAGCACTTTTAGCTTAGCATAGATCATTGAATCGGATTAGACCATTAGCATCTCGCTCAAAAATCTCATAGAATCATTTTTTAATATAAGACATAAACACAGTTTGGAAGACGACTTCAAAATATACTTGCTCATTAAATTTGGAAAGAAAAATGTTAAATGCTATCCTTTTAAATGCTGGGGATGGATTGTTTTAATGCATCCTTGCTGAATAAATGTATTAATTTGACTCCATAAACTTTTGGCCAGTAGTCTACAGGCTATAAACTAAAAGATGGTTCATTTTCAGTTAGCGGTCTGTGATTTTGAGTTTCTCTTGGGACAGTGAGACTCTATGATGAAGAGCCAGAAGCACAGACGAAACAGCCACATAAACACGACCTCCTCACCATGCTTTCAGTTGGAGGTCATTGGGTCACCACAGAACAGCACTTACAGGTCAGCATCTAATAGATTTTAGAATTGGTTTTTACATTTAAATACACTTATTTATGAAGTAACTTTATCCTTTTCCCCCCAAGCTGGACCCTCCCGACAGCCACATTCTCTTCCTGAAGGCAGCATCGCTCTCATTTCTTAATGATGAAGTGTGGACAGCGTCCCGTGCCAAGCAGGGCCGATATCTTCGTATCTTTTACTATAAAGTTCATTAATATTGAACGTTTATATTTAATATTGAATATTTATTAATGTACTAACACTGCTTTCTAATTGGTCTAGTTGTTTATTATAGTGCATACAGGTCTTGACTTTGTTTATCAGTCAACATTTAGTGTTTAAGCAGTCCATCTCAGTCTAGTAAATGTATTTTACTCTCAATATCTCTAGATCTGTAATGTTGCAGTAAGTTTATTATTGGTAACTTCTGATAATGAGAGCCCACCTCAGTCTAGTAAATGTATTTCTATTGATATTGATTCATGAATTTACTTCAAGGTAATCAAGGCCAGTGTCAATATCTCTAGATCTGTAATCTTTAGACAAAACCCTAAAAGGCTGTCAGTATTAAGAATGATACATTTATTAATATCGCCAGAAACGCACAATTAGGTTAATTGTATACTATCTGGCCACTTCATTACGTACATCTCTTCAACTTCTTGGTAACTTAAATAATATACGCAGCGTTGACCAGCAATTATAAAAGATCAGGCTTTTTTGGGTCGTTTATGCAAATGTGTAAAACGATATTTATAATTTAGTAAATCTATAACCATGTCAATCAGTAATAAAAGCATAATCAAAGCCATTTTATTTGAACTGCCGTAGAGGAACAGCATTTTTCATGTTTATAACAGTAACAAACAGCCGGCTGAAGTACTGTTGAAGTACTGTTGAAGTAGTTGGCTGAAGTCATACTGTTAAAAAGGGTCATCACGCCATTAAAATTGGTCATGCTTCTTTGAAATCACTTGTTCCCAACTTAAATCTGAATTTTCATTTAGGAATAATAGGCTTTTGGATATATTTGACCACATCAAAGTTGTCTAAATGCAGAAGCTCAACTTTTTTTTCATAATTGTCTTGATCCTAGTGAAAAACGTAGACTTATTTTGGCGTATTTAGACTTGTTTCATTCTATTATGTAGACATTATATCTAATTTTTAACAAATGGTTTGTGGTTCAGCAGTGGTTCTTGAGGCAAAGGTGCAGATGAAACACATATTTAGTATGTGTACTAAACATTGCTTCATATACAAGGACCAGATCTCAAGGCCCAGTGAGCGGATGTGCGGATGTGTGTATATATATATATATATATATATATATATATATATACATATATACATATACATATATATCAGGGTGTCCGTGGGTTCTTAAAATGTCTTAAATTTCAAAAACAAAATATTAGGCCTTAGTCTTAAATTCACTGAAAAATTGTGTTGTAGGTTTTAAATCATTTTAAAAAGGTCTTAATTTTTCTATTTACAAGTAAAGCTACCCAATCTGTCATCTTTAATCCTTCTCAAAACTTATTTTTTTATATATTCAAGTTTTATTGCAAAAAGATACAATTAGCCACAGCTGTTAGACATTTGTACAGTAAATTCTCCAAATTAAATCCCCTAATCAGGGAAAGAAAACTTAAGCAACACATCGCTTTACATGATATTCCATTAATACAAAAACTATTTACAGAAGTAACCGGGCCATTAGAAAAATATCCTTATTGTTTATCTCTGTATAAGTCTAAAATTGCATTCATTATGATCTTAAAATTGTCTTAAAAAGTCTTAAAATTAATTTTAAGAAACCTGCAGAAACCCTAAAATATATATATACAGTAGCACCACAATCCAGTAATATCCAGCTGCTTACTGTCCAGATAAGCTTTCTGGCTACAAGTTGGAAAAAGACTAGATGTGTTTTGTTAGCTTTGATCTACTCGAAAAAACCCTAATCAGCCAGTCACATAGCAGTCACAAGTGCTTTAAACGTTTAAATGTGCTCAAGATGATCTAAAGTTCAAACCGAGCTTTTGAAAAATTGAGATATATGTGACTTTAAATGTGGCATTTGTTGTTGATGCCACGACATCCGGAGCAAGGTGGAGGTTAATGTAAGCGAGTACCACAATTATGCAGTCTATCACTTTAATTAGCACTTTAAACTCTAGCTAGATGAATTCTGACTGGCTGTGAATGTTTTTTCCCCCATTCACCAGCTTCAAAATAATCAGTAATTTCAACAATATCACAGAATTCTAGAAATCTGATTACATGAAATCAGAGCTGCTTTATTGAAATTACTAGATACAGTTGAAGTCTGAATTGTTAGCCCTCCTGTATATTTATTTCCCCAATTTATATTTAATGGAGAGAAGATTTTTTCAACACATTTCTGAACATAATAGTTTTAATAACTCATTTCTAATAACTGATTTATTTGATCTTTGCCATGTTGACAGTAAATAATATTTGACTATTTGAATATCTATACAGCTTAAAGTGACATTTAAAGGCATAACTAGGTTAATTACGCAAGTTAGGGTAATAAGACAAGTCCTTGTATGACGATGGTTTGTTCTGTAGACTATTCGAAGAAATTGTTTAATGGGGCTAATAATATTGACCTTAAAATGGTTTAAGAAAATTAAAAACTGCTTTTATTCTAGCCTAAATAAAACAAATAAGACTTTCTCCAGAAGAAAAAATATTATAGGAAATACTGTGAAAAATGTCTTGCTCTCTTAATGGTTTGGGAAATATTTAAAGAAAAATAAATTGCAGGAGGGCTAATAATTGTGACTCCAACTGTATGTTGTAATGAGGTCATTGGGATCTTCAGTGTGCATATGGCTAGTCCGTGACAATTTGATGTATTCTGGACCTAAGGCTTTTCTCCCAGTGTCCTCGGGCTACTGGATCGACCTTGTCAGCGACATACAAGACACGTGGCTTCCTCTCTGTAACTGGGTTATTTGCCTTTAATCTGCTTTCTCTCAGATATCTTGAAGGATGTGATGGATAAACTCTGCATGGGGACTTTTAGGTGAGAATGAGGAATAAATCAATGTGTTAAGTACACAACACTGCAATCGAAATGATAAAATCTGAATCCACGGGGGCTGCGTTTGTAATACAGCAAGAAAAAAGTGTGAAATCAGCTTTGTGGTGTGATTGAAGATGAATTTGTCTTTGTTTGTTTGTTGGTTTAGGCCACAGATAGAGCACCCTGTGCCTTTATATGAAGCCACCGTCTCAATGGAGATGGTACAGAGGAAGCAAGTGAGGAAGAGAATAGTCGTCAAGCTTTGAAACGAACTCCTAAATATGTTTTCCAATAATGTTGTTTTGATTCTCATCATGTTTTATTTGACATAAGGCTGACATCTGTACATTTCTGTTGCTATTTAAAATCATTTCAACAGAAGTCATGTTCATTTCAACAAAACAATGAAATAATAAATGTAGATTATTACTAAATAAACAGCTAAATGTAAAGTGTTCTGATATAAACCTCTGAAGATATTTACATTAAACATTTTTGCTAAGCAACTCTAGTTTTGACACACACTATAGACACACAGGTTTTTCCCTGCTCAAGCATTCCCTATGGATTATTAATGGCACCATCTGATCCCATGTCTCCTGGCTATTGATATGTGCATCTCTGTGTGGAAAAGAGCCTATAATAGTGACTTGAATCTTGCATCATTGTTCAAAGTATGTATCTGATTATCAGTAGTCTCCTATTAAACTCTCAGGATGATGCTTGCTTGCTTTCAATAGGAGATGTGTTTGTTAAGATCCCATTGTGCTAAATGTGCTATTGTCGTCAAATTCCCAAATTGTCGCACACTTATCAAGGAGCAAAATTGATTGAAACTCTGAAATCCCACATCAGATGATATTTCACAGGGATAATTCTACTAAAAATTGTATCTTTGTATCTGGTAGCAAATAGGATATGTGAAATGATACTTTCATAAAACCTTATTTATTTTTGTTGTTTTAGTAATTCAGCTTAATATTATTGATGTCCAATTATTGATTTTGGTTTGTTTTTGTTAGATTTTATTTAAGTATTTGTTCTATTTTTGCTTTATGTCAATAGTAAGCCACAATAACGTTCTTCAAAGAGTCTTATTTGATGTTTCATAGAAGAAGGAAGAAAAAAATAATAATTTGGGACAACGTGATTGCTATAATTTTTCATAGGGTGGACTATATTTCCTATAGTTTTGGGGTTATTGAATTAAAGGGTTAGTTCTCTCAAAAATTCCAATTTGCTGTTAACCCATTATAGGAAACTCGCTGAAGTACTCATCAGAAAAAAAAAAACTTGGAGGTTTATTTGGGGTTATTTCAAGATGTATAAACCTGTATATATAAAAAGAAATTGTCGCCTATCTAAGTTTTAGGAACAACAAATAATAACTTGACTTCTAGTTGATCATTTGGTATCAGGAGTGACTTATATGAAAGGCAAAGGCCTCTAGATTATGCTTATTTCACCAAAATAAAATATGATCATGCCTTGATTTTTAATTATTTAATTAGGACAGTAAGGTCTGACTTTGCTTAGACTAAAGTCTTGTCACATAATATAAATAATGTGCAGTATAGAAAATAGAAAATTCATGGTGCAGTGGAAAAATAGTTAATATTGTGTATGACTCCCATGAGCTTGAAGGACTGCATCCATAAATCTCTGCAATGACTCAAATAACTTATTAATAAAGTCGTCTGGAATGGCAAAGAAAGTGTTTTTGCAAGACTCCAAGAGTTCATCAAGACTCTTTGGATTCATCTTCAATGCCTCCATCTTAACCCAGACATGCTCAATAATGTTCATTTCTGGTGACTGGGCTGGCCAACACCTTGACCTTCTTTGCCCTAAGGAACTTTGATGTGGAGGCTGAAGTATGAGAGGAGCGCTATCCTGCTGAAGAATTTGTCCTCTCCAGTGGTTTGCACAAATGTCTTGATACCTCAGGCTGTTGATGTTGCCATCCACTCAGCAGATCTCTCTTACGCCCCCATACTGAATGTAACCCCAAACCATGATTTTTCTGTCACCAAACTACCCGTTTTCTGTGAGAATCTTGGGTCCATACAGCTTCCAATAGGTCTTCTGCAGTATTTGTGATGATTGGGATGCAGGTCAACAGATGATTCATCAGAAAAATCTACCTTCTGCAACTTTTCCATCAACTAGAAGTCAAGTTATTATTTGTTGCTCTGAAAACTGGGATCAAAGCTTTGTCAAGTAGTGTACAGCAACATGCTAAAAATCTGTTAAAATAGACTGTCTTTCAAATCTGTTCTCCAAATTTAGGAGTACACTTCGCATATCAAATCACCAAAGTTTCTTTTGTTTCTTATGCTTAAATTGTGTTATGACAACACGAAAAGAAATGAACTACACTACAGTGCTTGATTCTGATTGGCTGATGAACATTCTTAAGATGTGCAATTATTTTCAGGGTAAAATGACACATTGAACTTTTACAAAACCAAAACAAATCAGTCTGTGCAAGACACTAAACATTATTTGCATTAAATACCAAAGGTTGAGTAAATAAAGAATCCTCTTGAATGTAACTAAAATCAGTAACTGTAACTCGGGTGGCCTTGAAGTCAAAACTAACCATATTGAGGTTGTTGTGAACAATTTATCTATGCATGTCATGTCATTGTTCTCAGTTAAATTGTCAGATTATGTCTCACTGAGGTATTGGCCGTGGCTAACATACTTAACCATGCCACCCTCAATGGTCAGTTTTGACAACAAACAGAAATGGAGAGTAAAAGGTGTCTGTTAGGTTGTATTAACTCTCCTGGAACCCTTTTCCTGATCTTTGTGAATGAAACGCCTACTTTACTACATCCAATCAGCTCACAGTATAAAAAAACAAGCCACGCCCACTGTTTTCTCATTTAATATTCCGTTTCTCTAGGAACTGCATCACAATACGGAAAAAAACGGTTGCAGCTTCCGGTTCATGTGAACTTTAACAATAAATTATCAACATCAATAATTTTTTGGTGAACTGTGCCTTTAAGGACTGTACAGTAGCTCAATGGTTAACCCGTATCTGTTGGCTGTACACTCAGTCTTGGCTTGGGTTTAAATGTTGGCAGGCGTCTGATTGGTCAGTGTTGCGAATACCCTACTGTTACCACAGTGACTATTGTCTCAGGAGGTTTTGGAGAAGCCCTCGTGTGTGTCCCAGAATGTTTTGCTCCTCTCTTCTCAGGCTCTCCACCACACACAGTTGTTCAAGGCCAGACAGGTTCGCACCCTCTTTGAGCTGCGCTAGCTGTACAAATGAAACGACTTGTGCTGTAAGTGGTTTCATGTGTTTAATTAGAAGATGAGCAGCATTAAGAATGAATGGGATTTAATTAGACTCACCCTCTCTAGTGCTTTGACATTGTCTTCGGTGAGGTTATTGCAAAGCTTCAGGGCAGAGTCAATGCACCAGACCTCTCTATCCTGGCTCACTGCTGCCCCCAGCAGGACACTCTTCCAACTGGTACTGCAGGATGACAGAAAATATGAAATGCATGTAATACAGAAGATAGAATATAACATAAGTAGATAATACAAATATACATGCTAGAGTGTTGTCATCTTTATTGCTTTGTCTTGTATACGTGTTATTGTATGCCATATATTTAATATTTTTAAAACAGACGTAAAGGGATAATTCACCCAAAATTAAAAAGCACTTTCCATCAAGTGGTTACAAACTTTTTAAAGTTTCTTTTTTCTAGAGAACACAAAAGAAGATATTTAGAAGAATGTTGGACAGTTTTAGAATTGACCTCTATAGTTAAAAACATTAAAGAAGTTAAATGGTTACCAGTTTCCAACAATGTTCAATATATATATATATATATATATATATATATATATATATATATATATATATATTGTGTATGTCTGCATGTGGGTTTAAATGTCTGTGTATGCAAATTGAAGATTTTTTGAAGTAAAGTGGTGAACTACCCCTTTATTTTAGTTCTAAACATACTGAAATGACTGGCATACAATAACATTTAATGTGTGCAAACAATGCATTCAGAATGTAAAGTTACTCACTATTGCTGAGGTTTCAGGGACAGTAGTCTCAGTGCAGTCATTAGCCTCCAGGAAGGGCCGTCCATCCCAAACGTCAAGTTTCTGTTGACAAATGAAAGCATATGAAGCCTGATTTAATGTTGCATTAGTAGCACTACCTTATAAACACGGTAATACAACAGAATGCAAGAATTTATAATAAAACTAAACGCCTTGAGATTGAAAATTCATCAACAGCATCAAACATAACAACTTGAGCATCTACAAAAACTAAATAGATTTAATATTAATTACATGCATGTCTATATACACATCTATACGTGGTCATTTATTAACAAATATGATAACAATTATTTGAACAGCAAACTATTATAATTATGGTATATAAATATTAAATAATGATAAATAATCACAGGTTTGGGGGTTTAAAAACTCTTTAAAAAGTAGCTTCTTGTGCTTACGAAGGTTGCATTATATTAGATATATAGTAAATCAGTAATAACAAGGTTACAAGTTTAATACAACTTTATTTAGATTTTTTAATGATTAGAGAGTACTTATTTAGGAAAATCTATATTCTCTAACATTACGAATGTGTTTACTGCCAGTTTTGGTCTGTTCATGTTTAACTGATTGAACTGTTCAACAAAATTCTGTTAATACATTTATAATACTAATCATTTTCTCACATTCCTACTTTATTAAGCATCAAATAAATGTTGCCTCTTAAGCATACAAGATCTAATCAAACACAAAACTTTGCACAGTTTAGTGGTAAATGCCTTGAAACTTGTCATAATAAGCATGTTATTATAATAGTAAACCCATGTTTCTTACCTTAAAAAGTCATTGTCTTTTAGGTAGAGTAGTTTTTGTTTCAGCTGCTTGTCTTTTTCATCAAGACACACTTTTAGTGTTTCTACAATAACAACAAACTGTGATCAAAGAAGTTCAACGATATTTCATTTTCACAGTTTGCTATGAACGCTCCTTACCTAAATCAACATATACTACACTGTGGAGGTTGCAAGGGGCAACAAAGCCATATTCCAAAAGCAGTCTGTGATTATCATGAGGACCGTAATTGATGAACGCTTGCTGGAACTTTTTACAGCCGTAGACACTTTTGATCTCGTAGCAGCGAGTTTCTTTGTTGAAGCCAGCTTCAACCTGTAAATAAAAAATTATTAAGAAACACTGATTTAAACTTTCATAATAATAATAAGAAGAAGAAATGCTTATCGAGGAGCAAATCATCATACAAGAATGATTTCTGAAGACTTGTTGGAGTAAAGATGCTGAAAATTTTCCTTTCAATCAAGGAAGAATGACATGAATACAGTTAAAGTCAGAATTATGCTCCGGTTTCCCCAACAGTCCAAAGACATGCGGTACAGGTGAATTGGGTAGGCTAAATTGTCCGTAGTGTATGTGTGTGTGTGAATAAGTGTGTATGTGTTTCCCAGTGATGGGTTGCAGCTGGAAGGGCATCTGCTGCATAAAACAAATGCTGGATAAGTTGGCGGTTCATTCCGCTGTGGCAACCCCAGATTAATAAAGGGACCATGCCGAAAAAAAAATGAATGAATGAACGAATAAGCAATATATTTTTTCGATAGTCTACAGAACAAAGCATCATTATACAATAACTTCCCTTATTACCCTAACCTGCCTAATTAACCTAGTTAAGTCTTTAAATTGCACTTAAGGTTGAATACTAGTAGCTTAAAAAATTTCTAGTAAAATATTATGTACTGTCATCATGGCAAAGATAAAATTAATTTATTATTAGTTATTAGAAAATTAGTCATTAAAAAATGTTTAGAAATGTGTTGAAATAAATATTCATTCCAATAAACAGAAATTGGGGCAAAAATATACAGGGGGGCTAATAATTCTGACTTTAACTGTTTATATGATCTTACTTGGACATTAGGGCAGTGGTT
Organism: Danio aesculapii; assembly: GCF_903798145.1. Lineage (NCBI taxonomy): Eukaryota > Metazoa > Chordata > Actinopteri > Cypriniformes > Danionidae > Danio > Danio aesculapii. Next base: position 13,856,581 of record NC_079435.1, on the reverse strand, counting down.
AAGCAGGTCAAGGTATGGTGCAAGTGCATAGACGTCCTTCCCCCTGGACAGATATTTGCTTTGATCATGCTCCATGTAAACCGTACGCGTGTTAATGCTACACCAAGCCCACCGCAGTGCATCCTGGGTAAACAGCTCTTCTGTGGGCTGGTTGAAGAGCGGCTGGAGTGAGTGGAAAAACGTTTGCGAAGAGCTGAAGAGTTCCTGAAACTGCTCCTTCTGCTCTGTGGCTTTTTTCTGCAGGCTCCTGGGTAAAAGTTCAATGATGTTATCAGGGAAGTACACAGGGCACGTGTAAGTCTTTGGGAGGATGTTAATGTAGGGGCTCCACTCTGATGCATCTCCATGATGCCTCTCAGATATAAGGAAACAACAAAGAGCCAGAAGTGGAGATATGGGAGGATGCCATCTACAGGTAGGAGGAGAGAGGAAAAGCAAACTGATTTCAATAAGATCTTGTACATTCAAATGTGTCCTGTTTTATTTTTTATAGAATACATATATCACAGGCCAGGAGGGGTTCGGGTGGATGGAAAGACCCACCCTTCACTGACAAAGTCTAAAATATGGCCCTTGCATGAGCACTTTTGTCCCATTTTTGACTGCTATGCCATTATAAACTGTGAAAATAACTAACAGAAGAAGGCTTTAAGACAAATTCAACTTTAATAATTCAAATGGCCAAAATCTGACTGAGGAAATGATCTGGCCAGTTTGTTATTTGCCTATAGCTGTACAATATATTGTTTCAGCATCAATATCTGCAATGTAGTTGGGATTATCATTGGCCCCTTTCACACTGTGATACTGGTAAATATGCGGAAAATTACTGGAAAGACTTCACTGGTAAATTCAAAAAAGCACTGCTCACACAGGCAAGGACATTCCGGAACTTTCCCGGAAAAGAGCATTCACACGTCCATTCCAAAATACCTGTAAATTCTGACATCATTACCCACAAAAGAGCTCTAATTGGCTGTGCTTGTATTTGTAAAGAAGGGGTCGGGATTTTGTTGATGATTTTACTTTTATTTAAAGCTTTGGCATTCATTTGACTACATTTGACTACTTTACAAACTCTGTGGATGGATAAGTATTATGAACAACTTATATGAAAACATATGAAGGAACACTTTCGCATGTCAAAATGTAAATAATATGTGTGTTTGCTGGCGCTCACCAGCAGCTTCATGTGCACACACGTCAAGGAACTGAAGCAGTTTGAAGGTAAACAAACAGCGGCTTATTATAAGCATTTTATCGATAATCTTTTACACAGTTGGCATTAAGAAGGAACATAGAAACTTTATCTGACTAACATCTAGTAGTTAATGAGTCTAGAACAATATTCAAAGGCTTTTATTTTCATAAACAGAGCAAGATGTGAATGTGTCTGATTGGCTGGAGTAGACGTCTCACGTCAGCGCGTTCTAGACGTGAACGCGCTCTTTCCCAAGTACACTCATCTGCAGCCTGCAAATTGGGGCAGGGCTGTACATGCAGCCTATCCCATTAGTAACAGTGGGCAGAAGTGAACATTTTGCTTCGCCTACAAGCCATTAATTGGTTAATGGAAACATAATGACATTGAAGTAATGTGTGCTTTCGATTTCGGTTTCCATCAAAGTTTATAAAAGACAATTGCAAATTGCCAGTAATGTTACAACTTCTCTTTCAGGCAAATTGCTGGAACGAATTTACCGGTATTTTCAAAAAGGGCCTGTTCACACACAATTTCAGGAAAACTGCCAGTAATTTTCTGGAAAGGTCTGTATGTGTGAAAGGGGCTAATGACTAGACGTTACAATTAACGAGTAGTTTCATATTTTAACCTTCGAGATAAAGTTTATTATTTGCATGGGATTTTTAAGACCTGACTGCAGGAATTGAGCAAACTTCAACATTTGGCCACAATAAATGAAACGTCTGAGCTTTAACGGTTAATTGTACATTTGTACCCAGTTAAAACAATACAGTGTTGTTGTTGTTATTATTATTATTAATATAATACAGTGATTATTTAATTTCTGCTTCTGAATACTGTTTTACTGCCCAGAAAATCATAAATCTTTGTTTATTTGCATCTTTTGTCTGTTGTATTTAACTATGCTTGTCGTTTTAAAATATTTTATGCAGATACGCTCCCCTACAGAATCTCCCTAATCTTTACAATCTTCTCAAGTCTGCTCAAATTGCATTTATCTGGCAATATATATCGCAGTGAATGAAAATACTGCAATGTCAGTTTTTTCCGATATCGTGCAGCCCTAATTTTAATAAAAAGTATTTTTTCATATTTCTTTTTTCAAAGTTTTTAATTTAAAATGCAAATTTCATAATATTATTTATAAAACTGTAATAACTTATAGTTTAAATGCACATTTGTAATTAAATCCTTTGTAGTAAAATAGTATACTCTTTGACTAAATTGTTGGAAATATTTTTGCTACATCAAAAAGTGTGGTTATGATGACCATCTGATGAGCTAATCCATCAAAGATTAAACTTTCCTAAAAAGCAGTATTTAAACCTCATAACTGAATAGAAAATGAGGGAAATGATTGCATAATTGCATTTTTAGAAAAAAGAACCACCCCTTTAATTAGCATGGCTACAGGCCTGTATTATATTATATATTCTACATTATATACAGAATACACCCACTAAAATGCCATTCTGTGCATTGGTTTATATAGACAATTTTGACAAATGTAAATAAAAACAATGGTCTCAACGTATTTACTGTTTTAAATTTTTAATTTCTATAGCTTACAAGAATCTAAAAAGAGCCACATATTGATAAATAATGTTATGATAGCCGTTTTAACGTTAAGTTATGATGCATTGCCTCTTGTTATAGCTATGAAATAGTTTGATAACACACAGGAAATGTTCATGAGCCAATGACATGACCACAATGAACTAGTCTACAGTAAATATTTTGTCATAATAATTTAGAGCAGAGATGCCCAAAGTAGGGCACGCGGGTAACCTTTGATTTGGCCAACCCATTTGAAAAAAGGAAGTATGATAGGGAGGTGGTTGGGGCAAATGCTTTTGACAGAGATCGTCATTTCGAATTTAACGTAACCGTTTGTTTCTTTGTTTTATTGCTGAGCTACAAAAACCCAACTGAAATTAAATGATTCAATTAAATACTGTAAATGGATCAGACTGTTACAATGTAAATACTGTCAGCAAACTGCACAAGACATCTGCGAGCAAATCAATGTATGCTTGACTAGTGTATTCAGCATTGAACTTATGTTATAAATGGGATTGTTATGTTTTTACTGCAATATGGTCATTATAAAATATTAAATATCATACTGCAGTAGTCAATATGATTTAAAGCAGCATTTTCTAGTTGTTTTTAAATATTACTGACTAAATTAGAAAACTACCCATGGCAAATTTTATAGATATATATATGGTTTGGTATATATTTGGCCCACAACCCTCAATCAACTTTGCTTATTGGCCCTTTATAGGAAAAAGTTTGGGCACCCCTGGTTTAGAGCAAAAATCATTTGTTGTGATTTTATATATGGGGTGAATTGTCAAATAATTCAAATACCTTTTTATATAATCAGCCATGTAACTCTTCAGAACTGTGCTGGTGGTTAGTAGGCATTCCTCAGGTAAAGAAATCACAGAGTTTTTGGACTGCAAAGATGACAAACAAATACATTTTCAATAAGGTTTCACATAATTGAAACAAAGTACCTTACATATTACTATATCCTACAGTTACCTTGATAGTTTGTGTAGCCATAAGCCCCCTTCCAGTATCTGAGGGACACAACGTTTACATAATTATAATACCATAACTATTTGACTGGATGGATGGATGGATGGATGGATGGATGGATGGATAATGCAACTACTAAATACAATGGTTACTTGCCATGGAAGTTGACAGGAACGAGACTCTGTGAGGTGAATCCTCTTTCTTTCAGCCATCTTCTCAATAGAACAAATTGGGTTTCGTGAATCAAAGTAACTGCAAGAGCAAATGTAAATAATACAGTTATTTAACTTGTATCATCATAGCTTACACCATACTGTAATGCCATAGCAGTAAACAGAATAACGTACGTTACCTTTGGAGAAATCCTCGTGTTTTTTCCGTCTTTTTTTCCTCGCTCGTCTCCCAGCACGACATCTAGTTTTATTCATCTTCAACGTTCCAAATAACCGCGCGAGCTAAAACTTGTTTTAGTTGTAAAACTATCCTAAATTGCACTAAGAAACAAAAACATAAATTCACATGGCCGAAACACAACCGGGTCACGTGATAAAGTTCACGTTACGCCCTTTTCGTCGAACCAATCGGAATACCGTAGTTGATAGAAAGGATACAGCTGCGGCCGGAAGTTAACGGTTAAACATTTCCTCGGTAAATTTTAAAAAGGATATTGATACAAATCACTTTTTTTTGTTCTTTGCATTTAGAAACTGTGTTTTTACACCCCTATGTAAAATATGATTTTGCTGTTGATATTATTAATTTAAATGTACTTACGTACATTCACAATATTTTAATAAATAAATAGCAGCCACTCAGTGTTGCCAAATATTTCACTGAAAAGTAGCTAAAGCCTGCCCGAAAAGTAGCTAAATGTTGCTTGATGACGTCACATACTAATTTGCAGGTCAGTGGCGTCATCACGTAGTATCTAACAAGCCCGTCATGTCGCTATGCGCCGTGTATACTTTTTTTTATAATCTTTTTTTTTTAAATATAATTTTTTATAAACAATCCAGGGGTATTTAGTAATTTAGTCCAAGATAAGTGCCAAGTCCTTCATCAAAGTCCTTGTTCGTATTGCTTTTAAGTTGGTTGAATGCTCAATACACTCAAAATACATTTTCATTTAAATTTTAAATTTAGGGAAAAAAGATTTACACTTACAAAACTTGCTCTTATGAATATAAAATTTGGCCAACAAAAAACAAGGTTCATGAAATAAGTATTATATTCCTTTTCACATTCATGGAAACCAAAGATAACATTCTTATATGTAAATTCAAAATCCTTCTCACAATCTTTTATAAAATCAAGAACATCACACTGAAACGTCATTGAATGAGGGCAATTCCAAAATAAATGAACAGAAGTTTCAGGATTCACTAAGCAAAAGGAACAGTTGGTGTTAATATCATTCTTAAGTTTTTTAAGATTACACTTGTCTGGAAAGCATCTATGAATCTGTTTAAAGGTAACTTCTCTTATTTTGTTTGTTATAAAAAATTTGTGGGGTAATGACCAAACTTTCTTCCAGGAAATATCATTCACAAAACCATTCCAATATGACATTACATAAGGCACAGTAACACAATCTTCCTGAAACAGGGCTCTTGTTTTCTTATTGCATTTTGATTTAGATAAAGAAAGGCAGTTTCAGTTTCTACCAATAAATGTTTTCCAAAGGTCCAGTGAATGACAAGCATAAAAACACCTTGTGGAATAGCAAAGTCTTTTGGGCTCACAGGAATTCCGTGCTTAACTAAAAATTCAGAGTAGTTACAAAGTAAATCACTATCGTTGAAAAGTTGAGACACATGAATGATATCATATCTCTATTCTTCAATAACTGGTTTAAATTTGTTTTTATACAAGATGTTCTTATTATTCCAAATTATATATGAATGAGGTGTAAAACTGTGTTTAAATATGAGAGACCAAGCTAATAACATTTGCCTATAAAAATGGGACAATTTTATGGGGATTTTCATATTATAATTACAGATTAATAAAAATTTTAATCCACCTAATTTGGAAAAGATTACATTAAGGATCAGATTCCATATAGACAATGGGTTATTGAGACAGTTCTTTATACAATTGATTTTAAAGGTATTGTCTAAAGTTGTGAAATCAAGAACGTTTAAGCCTCCTTTCTCTACAGTATTCATGAGTACAGATTTCCTAATAAAATGAGTTTTATTCTTCCAAACAAAGTTAAGGAGCATAGTATCAATTTTTTAAGAGTGGCTGAATAAACATTTAAAGAGAGAGCAGCGTAAGTTAACCTTGATAAGGCGCCGTGTATACTACATTCAAACATTACATCCAGATGCACAATTAATTGGTTCTTATTAACATATTACTTTGCGTGATGACATCATTGCGTAATCGCAACTCAAAATTACATCTTTATGTAGTATACAAAATAATTCATGTTTTCTCAAACTGACTGGCCATCTCAGCAAAAACATTACTTGAAATATGTCCATTTAGATTTGTATGAAAAATATAGTTGACTATTTGTAAAAGACAAACACTTTTTGATAAGAACGTTTAATTTTTAAATATAACACTGATAATGAACAGTTACATCTTTTAAACAATCACAGCTTGTGTACTTGTGACAACAATTATTGCACTATTGGAATTTATTGCTACTTAAATTACCAACAATTATACATGTTAACAAATATCAGTAAATTAACAGTTTGAACAATCTGAGCTAGCAATTTAACTTGAATGTGATTCGTGTGTGTTGAGTGAAGCCTGCAGCCACTGCTCTTTTGAGTCGCTTTTAAAAATAGCTAAAAGTAGCCAAATGAATGTTAAAAATTGCTACATTTGTTGCTAGGTGCTTTTTGAAGAAATAAAAAAGTTGCTAGGGTAGTATGAATAGTTGCTAAATCTAGCAACAAAATTGCTAAGTTGGCAACACTGCAGCCACTAAATTATTGTTGATTGACTGGTGCCACTGATGTGGCTGATTCACTGCCCCTCCCGTATGAAGGTAAATCAGTAGCAAAACTCGAGAGCTTACAAATCGAAATGTTAGAACTTGTGATAATATTTGTATGTGTAGGTTAAAATGTACACTCACAGCTCTGATGTGAACAGCTGAATCTCTCGATTTGAACACATAGACAATAATCAACTTGTGAAAGTTGCAGATTAATAGTTGTGTATTTGTAAAATGTCATTCACAAAAACAAAATGACAGACACACGTGTGCACGGCAAATTTGATAACATCTTCGCTCTACAACTACAAATCGGCAATCACAACCTATTTGGGTGAACATTTCTTTTAACCACAGACATAAATACAATTTCTTTTAAAAATAAAATAAAGCGAGAGATTGTCACAAAGATTATGATTATGGTTAGAATCCACCCAATCTAGCACTGACGACAGGTGTACAGGCCTGTGATTTTATCAGCTTCTAGCAAGTAAACAAGTTACCATTACAGCTAACAAGAGTCACAGAGAAATGTTTAAAGTGTCAAGTGAAATAAGTGAAACGTTGCATAGGCTGATACTGGCTAACAAAAGGATTAAGCAGGTCTTACAGTAATTATACATATACATGACTAAGTAAAGTGCTAGCAAAACTACCGAAATACAGCTTCAACCCTCCTTTTGATACTCTAATGTTTCTCGACGACGTTCCTGGAGGACCACCAGCTCTGCACATATCCATGTCTCCTTAACCAAACACAGCTGATTCAGATCGTCAGCTCATTAGCAGACACTGAAAGATTTTTAATTACAAGCAATAACACAGTAATCCTTTTTTTTAACTACTTTATTGTTGACAACAAGAAAGTACAAAAATTCATAGGATGCTCCCGTTTTTAACAAAGCCAGAACTATATATTGACAAAGTTGGTTTTATATTTACTCATTCATTCAGTGACAACTTATGACAAACGCTTTCTATATTGTTTACTATAAATATTTGGCTTGAAATCACCTTTAAGTGTGAGTTTAAAACAACATTAGCACCATTTCACTGACTGTGAACAATGTTGTACTTTGATAGTCATTGGCTGCTAATATGATTTCACTATTCAGAATTTGCAAAGAATACTTTTCTGAAACTATATACTTAAGGAGAAAGTCTGAATGTGCGAATATAAAACCAACTTTACCTCAATAAACCACATTAGGACAAACAAATTTACAAATTAACAGACTTAAACAGAAACACCAGAAATAATATGTACATGAGAGGACAGCCCTAACCGTGATATTCATCAGTTTTTGTAAAAAAGCGCTATAAATGACAGCTAAAGAATTAACCACATTTATGATAAAACTTAATTAAGGGTGAATAACTAATAAATAACATCAAAATATCAATTATAACACTGATGCATCTTAATATGAAGAAATATTAGATCACACAGGGCTTGCAAAATTTCTAAAATCCTGGTAGCCCTCGGGCAGGCACTCTTCAGTTTTTGGTAGCCGGAATATAAATTTAAGTAGCCTAAATAGAAAATACATTATCTATTAAATAAATAAAAACACATTTACTTCATAAAAATTTTGCAGCTATAAAAGACATTTACATATATATATACACATATACATATATATATATAAAATAGTGGCGAAGTGGGTAGCAAGATCACCTTACAGCAAGGTCACTGGTTTGAGCCACAGCTGCGTCATTTGGCATTTCAATGTGGAGTTTGCATGTTCTCCCAGTGTTGGCATCGGTTTCCTCTGGGTGATCTGGTTTCCATCACAATCCAAAGACATTAACTATAGGTGAATTGAATAAACTAAATTGGCCGAGGGGAATGCTGTGTAAATGTAAGTGTATGGGTGTTTCCTGGTGTTGGATTGCAGCTGGAAGGGTGATCACTGCGTAAAATGTATGCTGGATAAGTCAATGAAATGTCAAAGCGAGCGGTGCATGTTATTTTTTAAAACAATTCGCCAAAACTTTGTCCAGCAAAAAAAAAGAAAGAAAATTTTTAAACTGACAAATTTGCAGCAGGACATGATGCATTTAATGAAGCAATTTGATTTTAGTGCAAAAATAAGCAAGCATCTATAATTGAATAAAAAAAGAATGGTCCGCTGAACCAGGTAGCAAAGAGTGTTTCTCCTCCTTGTTTCCTGTAACATGCAGATATAAGTCACACCATTAAGAAATAAAAGTCAATCACAGGTAAATGTTGTATTGCTACTCTTTCAACACAGCCTGGACATTTCACTTATACTGCACTTTGATTTAATATTAATTTTAACTTATAATTAATGAATAATGTAGAAGTAAAGACGTTTTTCTCCACCAGTTTGGCACATTTTTCAGTAATACTGCTAATGGCTGTAAATAAAGTGCTACCAAAAACAGTTTCAACACCCCTTAAGCCTCCCTTTAAGCCCAGTAATGAACAACAAGAGAATATTAAGTCTAAGACATGATGCTGTTCATCAAGCGATTTAGTGCAATAATAAGAAGGCTTGTGACAATTTATCATTGAATAAAAACTCACCAGAGCTAGTTGATATCAAAGAGTGCTCGTTTCCTGTAACATGCAGATATTCAAGTCACATCATTAAGAAATAAAAGACAATGCTACTCTCTTCAACACAGCCTGGACATTTCACTTATACTGTGCTTTGATCAAATATTAATTTTAACTTACAATTAATAAAGAATATAAGCACATGAAAACCAGTTTTATTCCACCAGTTTGGCACATTTCCCAAAAGTAATCTAATTTCTCTTAAAACAATGAACCATCAAGACTGATTACGTTTTGGGAATGAGATAAATGGTACGTTGGTCATTTTCAAACGAATAACTAATCAATAATTAAAGACATTTTTACAGTGAAAAAACTTTCTTTAAAAATATTGTAAAAACATTTTTTTTAATTGGTAATGATCATTTATCAGTCTATACTCACCATTTTTGTTTGGTCTAGAAAATAAACTGCTCCACCAATGGCTGCCAGCACAAACAAAACTCCGATTATTACTCCAGCAATCATACCTATGGGAGGTTCTGAAGAGCAGTCCTGGCACTCCCCATCTTAAAATACAAAGATATGTATTTTTAATTTTAATCAACAATTTTTATTTAGTTTTGACAAAAAAGTGGCTTTTGCGATGTGATTTGAATTTAAGGTGCTATTTCTCTATGCTTTGATTACCCCATTTGATGATAATTGCATTGTCAAGGGTTCTGTGGGACACATAACAGTCATATTCTGCTTTTTCGGAGATGTAAACGCTCTTTCTCAGCTGAAAGGTCCCATCATGGTTTGGTCTAACTCCTGAGGATTCTACCTTATTATCAGGCAGTGCCGTGCGGTATTTCCTTATGGTCAAAATCACATCTTTAGGGTAGAATCCAGTGGCCAGACAAGTAAGTTTTAGCTTGGCTTTGCCATTGATTATCTTCTTCGCAAACACACGAACATCTGGGGCAGCTGAAAACACAAGTAGAATTTTTAATCAGTCAGTTCTATAACGCTAACCAAATGAATGCTGTATATAAACTCACAGCCTTGTCTGAGCTCCTGATCTCCATATTCTCTGAATTTGTTGAGCCAGTCCACACACTCTTTTTCCAGGTAGCCCTTGGTGTACTGATTTAGGATGGGCACATTATCCCATTTCCTCTTGGTTGGAAGAGCTGCATCCACTGGGGCAACCCACTGAGACTCCGCATCATCAAAAGCCAGGAAGTTTTCTCCATCATAGCTGTACTCATCAATGCCTTTAGAAAAGCGGGTTTCATTCCCCTGACTCTCAATTTCACAACCATGTCTCCACTGAAGAACATGAATATCTGAAACACCGATTAAACTGACTGTGAGATGAAAAATCAAAAGCTTGAAAAAAATCTTTAATGCTTAAAAAGGTCTAGGGCTGCAACAAAGAATTGATTAAATCGATAAAAATCGTTTACTAAAATAGTTGGCAACGAATTTCATGATCGTTTTGTTGTGTCGCGCGACACGAGGACGTTTCATTATTGTGTTTTCAAAAAAAAAAACCTTCAGTTCAGCACGGAGCGGAGTGAACACGGTCTCTCTCACACGCTGATACAGAGTTCGGTGCCTCATAGACAGGGATGAGGAGTTCAACAGCAGGGTAAATCACTACAGAATCCTACTTTTATTCTGTTGTTAAATGAGGACCGTAAAGTCCCTGGTGCTGGGGTTTTTTTACTCTTTATCCAGCTTGACAAGCATGACAAGTTAGCGTTAGCTCGTTTACCCTTAAACGAGCGGCAACTGAAAAAAAATCAAACTGAGCTTTGCCACATTGGCTAACGCTGAGCCAGAGAAAGATGTGTCAGATTATCACAATTATGCAGAGTTTTAACCGTCTAATGCTTATTTTACGTTTTAGACCTGTAAATACACACAAGTCCTAGTAAAACAATATATTTAGAGTTTGTAAAACACACAAGGAAGTCTAACAATCCATTCAAAAATAATTTGCAGATGTGTATGATTCATATCAGATACACATAGTGAAAGTAACTATGAAGTTGAATCTATTCTTCTTTAAGTTCACCAGCCACGTGCTGAATTGGTCCGTGTACGTTGTGTTCATTCGATTTTTGATTTTAAACGAAATTTTAAAAACGAGGAAACGAAAAAAATAATTAAAAAACAGATTTTGGCTCGAGTTGATTTGTTTTTTTGATTCAGGGTAGGAAAACGGATAAATGACTTTAAAATTCATCATACACATGTAGGTGGTGCTGAAACGCCCATTTCCTCTGATTGGTCAACCAAAAATCTGAGCTCGTGACTTCGCTTTTAAAATAATAGTCCTCTGCGGATCAACTAAATTTACCTATTAATTTGAACCACATATACCTGATACATTCATTGCGTATGCATAAATTAAATAAAAACGTTTTGCCCCTCGTTTTGCGCGTGCACGTCAAGAAGTAGGGGTGTCCCAATTCTCTTTAGCTTGAAGGCATTGGGCTAAGGGGAAGGGGTGAATAGCCCTTTGAACGAAGATTTTTCAGGACCACACTCGAAACCAAGGGGTAAGAAAATTTCCTAGAATACACCCGCCACAACGTAAAAACAAACACGTTTTAATATATTCATAACCGCGTGTCATGCTTTAAAAAAAAAAAAAAAAAAAAAAAAAAAAACGCTAAATTTTGCGATCTATAATCCATAATAATAACTCCTGTATAGCAGCAGTCCCACAACATTCTGACACTTGATGACACTCGAATACCCTGTCAGTAATGTCTAGTGGCTGAGAATGAGCTTTTTACAGTGTCTGCTATAATGTTGTGTTTGTGAGTTTACATAGATGAATATGGCCACTGTGTAAATACACAGTACAGTTACGATCTTATTACCACATTAGATCATTATGACAACATGATATTTGCCTTCAGTGATTTCCTGAAGATAAATACCAAAAAAATAACACAACTGGAATAACATTTCGCGATCATCTGAACTCATATGAAGCATGATATTGTGAGGACATATGATGATGTGTGCAGGTGCTGTGGTGCTGTCCCAATTATTAAGGGGTAAATTTTGAAGCCCTTTCCCTTCACACTCGGTTGTAAGGGCTAAGGGGAAGGGGTAGGGGTACAAAAATATAATTGGGATTGGGCCTAAAATAAGTTTTTTAGCATACAATATCACGATAATATCGTATGTGTTCAGCATCGAGATACATATAAAATCGCAACTTGAGTGTATCATTCCTGATACAGTAGATAGATTGTAGAAATGGAGTGTATGCAGAGAGTTTGCGGCTTTTCTCCACTTGTGCAAATAAACGGAGGTGTTTATGACACGGATCCAGGACAGAGGCATCATCACCATCAGCGCTGGTTACTTGAAGCAAATATTTCTGGACTTTGTGAATTGCGTCAGTAACAGCTTCTCTGTAATCCTGGACATACTAACAAGCCTCGTGAGTCGCGAGTGAGGAGCACGCCGTTACTTACAGACAATCAAACTGTTTAGTGTTGCATGATTGGTCGGGGATTTTAACCACCCTTTTTCCATTTTCAACACAGAGCCCGCCTTAGATTGCTTTTATCGAATTTATAATTAAAGTATGCGTATGCTGTCTTTTTGACTGGGTGGGCAAGACAGACGTTTGGGTGGGCTGCCCATGCCTAGAGCGTAATCCGATGATCTGTGCTACATTCTCAGAATGTGCAATTGGTAGCTCAATCTGTCATATTTTCATCTAAAACAACAGGGTTAGGACATCTTGTCAGCTTCAAATGTCTATCAGAATGATCTACCTCCTTAGGGTGTAAAAACAGGGGTAGCGCATTTTGTCAGCTTCAAATGTCAATCGAAATTAACTACCACTCTAATTAACCAATTTAATATAAAACTGAACACCGGTCCTGAATAGGCTACACTGTAAAAAAAAAAATCTGTTGATATCTGTTTCCATATTTTGAGTTTTCAATTTATTTATGGTTGTGAACTGCATTATGGGACTCTAATCTCTGCTCTGTCGACTTTTGATGTTGAAAATTCAACTCCACAGTTTAACAAAGTAACTTTTATTGACATTTTAGATGTTTGAAATATATAATGTATAAGGTTTTTGCAGCATAATGTACAACACCAACCCAGACAATGTATCACTCTTAAACTATTAAAAATGTTCATAAAACCCTGCACTGTTTTCAGCTTTTTAAGGTTAAAAGTTGTCAAAAGATAGATCGAGGTCTCATAATGCGATTCAAAAGCATAAATAATAAAAAAATAAAAGCATGAATCACAAAATGTGGAAAACTGTTAATTTACAGATACTCGCCATTAGTGTACACAAGTACACAAGCCATTAATTCAGCTTTTTAGAAAGTCTTGAAAGGAAGGCTTGTTGTGTGAGAGAGAATGCATGAGAAATAGGCATTGCGGCTTAAACTACTTTTGGTTCGGCTCTCAAATGAGCCACCAATCCTATTGTAGCCTATTTTACATAATCGAACAATCATTACAAAAAAATTATATATATTTAAAAAAAAAAAAAAAAAAAAAAAAAATATATATATATATATATATATATATATATATATATATATATATATATATATATATATATATATATATATATATATATATATATATATATATATATATATATATATATATATATATATATAATAAATCAAATAATAGAAAATGAAATATCGATAATGTAGCCTAGCTGAAATAATGCTTAGTAATAATAACAGAGACAACAACAAAATAATCCAAAAATAATATTAAGATAGGCCTACTATGGCGTGGCAATAAAATAAATATGAATTATCAAATAAATAATGACAATAGGCTGGTGGCAATATATAAAAATGTGTGTGTGTGTTCCAATGTGTTCTTATTCTGGCCATACCAACTATAAAAATAAACTAAAACAAGAATAAACTAAACAATAAAAAACACTAAATAATAAAAATAATAATTATAATAATAATAATAATTATCATGAAACCGAGTGCTGCTCGGAAATCTTTGCTCAGCATCAGGTGCATAGCAGCAAGTTTTGGCGGTTATTTTTATGATAAATTGTAATGATAAATGTCTAATAATACTGCTAATTTAGTCTAGTTATAATAATTATTTGATACCTGGGTGCTGATCCACTAGAGCGCTATTATTTTGAGAGCGAAGTCACGAGCTCAGATTTGGTTGACCAATCAGAGGAAAATCGGCGTTTCAGCACCGCCTACATGTGTATAATGAATTTTAAAGTCATTTATCTGTTTTCCTACCCTGAACCAAAAAAACGAAAGCCAAAATCAAAAATCGAATGGACGCAATGTACACGAACCTGAATCCTTCGTGTTCTGTTTTTATGAATGAGGCAAACGCGCGGCCACAAGTAAACATGGCGACACCCATCTCACGTTATAGATCATGATCACGTACACGTTTATTTGAATTGGAATATCAGGTAGCTGATGACATGATGAGGAAGCGTGTGAATATGTTAAAATAAAACAAAAAACAAAAACAAACAAAAAAAAGGGATCGATCTGTCATACAGTGCTATTGTGGCTGCGGTGTGTCACGTGACAAACATGACGTGTTGACATGGAAACATTAAGGGTAAACGTTCTAAAATGAACGCCTAACAAAACTGACTCCTAGTTCCAGAATATCTTAAACTCACCATGAAAGAGATAACAGAAGTAAAGCAGCGGTGGTAGAGTTACTTTGCACTTTGCAAGACTAAAGACACGTTCTTATTCCCTCGCCTTTTTTAGATCATTTAATTTTCCATCTGTTGTCATGTACAGCTACACTGCAAAAAAGCTTGTTTTATACTTAGTCATTTCATCTCGTTTCCAGCCCAAATATCTAAAAAAATCCTAAATCAAGACTGGACAAGAAAAATGGCATGAGAAAATTACGATTTGCTCAAAACTTCAGTTTGAGATCACATCTCATTAAGATTATTTTTATTACCCCACTGGCAAAAAATTTAGCTTGTTTAAAGCAAATAATCACTTAATTTGAGGTGGGTTTTTTTCAGAAAACAAGACTATTTCTTTTGCTACTTCATGTGTCTAGTATGTATCTTGATTTAAGATTTTTTTTAGATATTTGCATTGAAAACAGGACAAAACTACTTAGTTTTTTATTATTATTATTATTATTATTATTATTATTATTACAACAGCTCAGGGATGGAAATGAATGCTTTTCTTGTTTTTTTTTAATCCGATTCATCGATTAATCGAAGAAATAATCAACAGATTAATCGACTATTAAAATAATCATTAGTTGCAGCCCTAGTCTCTTCTGCTCACCAAGCCTGAATTTATTTGATCCAAATAGAGCAAAAAGTAGAAGTGAAACCATTTAAAAAGATTTCTAAATGTAATGTATTACTGTGATTCGAAAGCTGAATTTTTAGCTACACTCTAGTTTATGTAAACTGTTAATAAATACTGATGATGATCATAATAATAATAATATAATTTGAAACAGTAAACTAGCATATGAGAATGATTTCTGAAGAATCATATAAGTGGATTTAAAATCACAGGAATAAATGACATTAAAATATATTCAAAAAGAAAAGTTATTATATATATAAGTTATTATAACTATTCCTCACCTGATTTATTGTTTCTCATACGGTTCATCAGAATGTTGACATTCACATTGAACCACTGTTCTTTGCTCTTTCTGGACTGGGTGCCTTTTTCCCAGTAATCTTCCTGCATTTTCTCTTTCATCCAGTGCTGTTTAGGAATCTTCATCTGCTGTTGGCTATTGTAATAGTCAATCTGTCTGTCATCAAGCAAACCCATTGCAGTAAATTCATAGATGCCCGGCAGGTCGACAGGTTTGGATAAAGCTGTGTATATGTAGAAGAGGGAGTGTTTTTCTGTATTGAAAAAGAATAAAACATGAAAATGTCAAAAACACACGATCCACATGATCATTTTTATCAATACATTATGAAAATAGTTTCATGATGAAGTGGTGACATCTGACTATCACAAACAAATCAGGTTAGACTGGGTTAGGATGTTTTTGTCTTTTCCTTTCAACCTATAGACAAAGTATTGCAACATCTGTAGCAGTTACTCATTACTCTTATGTTTGGCACAGCCAAATCCTATTAAAGTTGTAAAATTTGAACATGCCCAAATTTAATGTTCACCCAGTCATTAAGGGTCCCGTTTCTTTAAGAAACCTGGCTGATTGATTTGTTATCACCTCCCCCTTTTTACTTTATCATTGAAGGTTCATGTACTGCAAAGTAAGTATTAAAATACAATATTCTAACATATGAAAAGTGGGCACAGTGGTACTTCAGGACATGTAGAATAATAATCTGGTGGAGTTGGCAGAAAACAATTTGATTAGATTTTTTAAATGATTTTTCTAATATGACTCTTCAGTAAAAAACACTGTATTTTCCATGATTGTAGCACGCTATTATTCAAATATGCAACAGTAATATTATATGAAAAGTGGGCACAGTGGTACTTCAGGACATGTAGAACAATAATCTGGTGGAGTTGGCAGAAAACAATTTAATTATATTTTTTTAAATGATTTTCTAATATAACCGTACAGTAAAAAAACAGTATTTTCCATGATTTTAGCGCGCTATTATTCAAATATGCAGCAGTAAAAGATGAAGAAGTTTAGCCTAGTTTTTATTAACAGGTCATCTCAAATAAAATGTGCTCTAAAAACAGTGTTTTGATCTAATTATATTATTATTTAATAGTATTCGAGCAACGGTTTCAAGTTTGTGCAGGCGGAACCGGCAGGAAGTCTCCTGAACCGAAAACATGTGCTCGCCTGGGAGGCCATGAACAGATCTAAAAACCAACACAGACCATAAACAGACATATTAAATCTTTAAGAGATTTTATATCAATATTAGGCGATGAAATACGTAGGCTATATAGAGTAAAAAGCAGCTTGAGGAACGACAATGACCTCGATTAAGTTACTTTCAGTATTTAAGAAATATTCTAAAAAGTCCCCATAAAGTAGCTATTTTAACTCAAAATAACAGCAGAGTGAGCAGACTCACCGGTCCAGGCTGGTACAACAGCAAAGAGCATCACTGCCGAAAACAATACAGCATAAACAGCCATTCGTAAGCCTTAGCAGCAGAGTGTCTGCTTTCCCCTTCACTACAGTATGGCAAGCCGGCTTAGCATTTAAACCTTTGTTTTGACTATCTATAAATATATTTAAAGATCTTTTAATCTCTAATTATATTTTGACGAGTGACAATTATAATTAGACTAGTCAGAGTGACTCTGCAATTACGATTGTAAGAAATCAGATTAGGAGATATCTGTAAATATATTTCGATTAGTCAAAATACAGTTGAAGATATCTCCAATGATGTTGTAGATTTCTATAAAAGATGTCTCATATTTTCACAAAGGTAATTAGAGATATCTCTAATTCCATTTCAACTAGTCAGTATATTTGAAGATATCTGCATTCCATTAGCTCTTAGTTGAATCTGTGTTATGAACTTAAAATTTTATGGTGTGAAAAACTCCAGTAACTTGAATATTTTATGATATAAAAGAGCTGTATTATCATTAAATGTATCTTCTTTATCACAAGTAGTGCAGGAATCCTCTTTAATCGTACAGTTTTGCTATGTTTGTTTCCATGCACCTTGTGGATTGTTAGAGTTGCTCCAGATCTGATCTCTTCAAGAGATATTTGACAGTAAACAATAGCAAACAATAATGTACAACAGTAGCCTCTATATAAAAGTGAATAAAAACGTTAATAAAAAAGAAATAAATCCCACATTATTGTACAAATCCTATACAATAATATAGAATAAAATAATACATTATATTTTGAAAAGATTAATAATAGCAAGTATAATATGAAACAATATGTGCATATCAAATTATAGTATGAATAATACTATATTAGTTTTTATACTATAAGTAATAATATTACATGTATATAATAGTATTCATACAATAATTACAGTCTTTCCTATTATTATACTATTATAATAATAGTGGAATTGCAACAAATTAAAATGACATAGGCAGATACTTATTATATAGCAAAATAGACAACAGCAAAATACTGTGTGTAGTGTAATAATAATAATAACAACTACAATATGCAAGTAGCAGATGGCTTAAAACTTAAAACCTGAGTTATTCAAGCATGTGGCATAATTCTAAACAAATATACAAAATGTAAAGGTGTCCTTCGGGTTATCATTATATCACTAGATCGCAGCAAAAGACCACTTATTACTGATAGACCTTGTTTATGGTAAAACAGAAAGATCCTCTTAGATCATAATTTTCTTAGTCATAATTCCAATTCAAGATGTCTCTAATTAAGTTTTGCCTAGTCAAAAATTAAATTCAAGATATCTACAACTGTAATTCGACTAGTGGTAGATTATTTAGAGAAATCTTTTAAAATATTTAAATATATAATAATATATAATAATTTTAAATATCTCTAAATGGATTATGACTAGTAAAAACTTGATTAGAGATATCTTGAATTATAATTTGCACTAGTGGCAACTCAATTATAGACATCTCCAATTGAATTGTCACAAGTAAATTGTAATTAGAAATATCTCTAATTACAATTCTTCCACTCAAAACTCATTTGTAGATATCTGCAAATATTTTTCAATGGAACAATATGACTAGTCACAATAGGGTTGTAGATATCTCTAATGTATATTACGAATAGTCAAATTAACATTTTAGATATCTTCAATGCATATTATAAATAGTCGCAGTCACATTGCAGATATCTTAATTGCAACGACTAGTCAAACTGAATTATGACTAGTATGGGGTGTTTCATGCTAAAACGGCTTGCCATGGTGAACATGTTGAACCGTTATGAGACAGTTAAAATCAAAAGCCACGCCCCTAAAGAGCCTTTATAAAGTCCCGTTTCCACTGAGTGGTGTAATATGACAGTGAAAACCGGACGTGTCGCCGGAAATGTCGCTACACTCAGTGGCATGTGGCAGTGGCATCTGTACGTCAGATGTCGTGTCACTTCATGTTAAAACAGCCTCTCGGATTTAGGTTAAATCGCTTAAATAAGGTTCGTGGCTAACACAAACTCAAGGTACTTACACGTTTTATTCTACGACATATTATTTCTTACTAACGTCTAAACCTACAACTATCATAGTAACGTAAAACAGCAATACAGAGAATTATTAATATTATTTAGTAAAATATCAATTAAATTGTATTCTACTAACGTCTACCCCCATCCCAATTCTCACAGTAATGTTTAAATCTTAATTATTGCTGTACAGTGTCAATAATTATGCTATTTTATTGATGCGAGTATGCGTAGCTGTATCCCTTCTAGACTTTCCCTTGGAATACAGCTGTCAAACCTACTCCCTACTTTGCTGTATCCAAAATCGAAACTTGTAGTTACCCCTAAAAAGTGCACCATTTGAGGGAGCAGCCATTTGTAGTCAAGAATAGTAAGAAGAATAGTTAAAGTTCTCACACTTAGGGACAGTTCTACTAAAATTGAAAATTGTCATCAGTTACTATTTTCTTTCTATTTACTTTCTTCTGTTGAACACAAAATGAAATCTGGCTCAGT
Source organism: Danio aesculapii (assembly GCF_903798145.1). Classification (NCBI taxonomy): domain Eukaryota; kingdom Metazoa; phylum Chordata; class Actinopteri; order Cypriniformes; family Danionidae; genus Danio; species Danio aesculapii. Next base: position 13,836,724 of record NC_079435.1, on the reverse strand, counting down.
TAGCACGATCGCCCTTACAACAAGAAGGTTGCTGGTTCGAGTCTGAGTTTATACTAAACCGAGACAGGTTGGCATTCTGTGTGGAGTTTGCATGTTCTCTCCATGTTGGCGTGGGTTCCTTTATGTGCTCCAGTTACCCCCACAGTCCAAAGACATGTGCTATAGGTGAATTAAATAAACTAAATTGGCTAGTGTATGTGTGTGAATGAGTGTGTATGGATGTTTCCCAGTACTGGGCTGCAGCTGGAATGGCATCTGCTGTGTAAAACATGCTGGATAAGTGGGCGGTTCATTCTGCTGTGGCGACCGCTGATTAATAAAGGGACTAAGCCGAAGGAAAATGAATATAAGATCTTGTAAAACCTGTAACTATTGACTGCAATTGGATTTGTTTTTCCTACTATGGATGGCATTGTTTATTGAGGTTATCTGACATAAAAAAAAAACCTCATAAAGGCTTGAAACACTTTTTGGGTGAACATTCCTTTTATTAACCACAGACATAAATACTATTGCTATTAAAATAAAATAATAAATCGAGAGACTGCCACAAAGGTTATGATTATGGTTAGAATCCGCCCAATCTAGCACTAACGACAGGTATAGGCCTGTAATTGAATCTGCTTCAAGCATGTAAACAAGTTACCATTACAGCTAACATGAGTCACAAGGAAATGTTTAAAGTGTCAAGTGAAATGAGTGAAACATTGCATAGGCTGATACTGGCTAGCAGAAGGGTAAGGAGGTCTTACAGTAAGTATACTTATGGTCAACTAGAAGCTTGTAGATTAATGGCAAAGTTTACCTATTGTGAATTTAAAGATTATTTATTGCATTTGCATTTAACCACACTGAACTAAACTGAACTTCAACTTGGAACAACTGGACTGACTGAGTTTCAATTTACTACTGTACATATACATGACAGTAAATAAAGTGCTAGCAAATCTACCGAAAAACAACTTTAACCCTCCTTTAGATACTCTAGTGTTTCTCAACCACGTTTCTGAAGGATCACCAGCTCTGCACATTTTCATGTCTCCAAACACACCTGATTCAGATTGTCAGCTCATTAGCAGAGACTGAAAGACCTGTAATGGGTGTGACAGACAAAGGAGACATGCAAAATGTGCAGTGTTGGTGGTCCTCCAGGAACGTGGTTGAGAAACAGCTTTAAAGTGCTTTTCCTTTAAAAAAAAAAAACTGAATAGTTAAAACACTTTAGTTTTTAATTACAGTCAATAACAATAATGATCACAATATCCATTTTGTACAATCATCTTATTGTTAACAAAAAAGTGCAAAAGTTCACAAGGTGCTCAGATTTTAAACACAGGCAAAACTATATATTGAGGTAAAGTTGGTTTTATATTCATGCATTCATTCAGTGACAACTTAAGAGATGCTCCCTATATTGTTTACCATGAATATGAGTTCAATATGAGTACCATGAGTATGAGTTCATAACAACATTAGCACTATTTCTTTGACTGTGAACAATGTTGTACTTTGATAGTCGTTGGCTGCTAATATAATTTCCCTATTTAGAATTAGCAAAGAGCAATTTTCTGAAACTATATACTTAAGGAGAAAGTCAGAATGTGCCAACTTTACCTCAATAAACCATATTGGGACAAATTAATGTACAGATTAATAGACTTGAACAGAAACACCAGAAATAATATGCACATTAGAGGGCAGTACAGTAAAAACAGTGGTATTAAATGGAATAAACCACATTTATGACATAGCTTAATAAAGACCCTTAATGAACAGCATGAATATATACAGTACATTATAACACTGATGCATCTTATATCATGAAGAAATATTAAATCAAACATAATTTATATATATATATATATATATATATATATATATATATATATATATATATATATATATATATATATATATATAATAAACTGGTATTGAAAATTTGTCTACTTTCATATTTTAGATGTAGGAGTAATAAGGTAAGAAAAAATATAATGAACTAAACCACATTTTCAGAAGTGATTCAACTGTCATTCTGCAAATACAAATTTTCCAAAATAATCCGACTTTAACTTTTCAGATCTCCACCAGTAGATTGTCCTTCTGCAGCTGTCGGTTTATTTTTGGACTCCCTCACTGAAATACAAAACATAAACATGTTATTTATTTATTTTATACTAATAATTTGTACTAATACATAGAACTACAGCTATAATACACCAACACATCTGAAATCAATATATTTTCGTAGCATTCCATAAAGTAAACATCACTAATGAACTTTGGCAAAATAGCTACCTACATCGTTGTGCATGCATCACAGCCCTAGAGTAGTTCTGGACGTAACTGCAGCCTGGACCCCCATCAAAATATTCCCATCAAACTCCCAAGTCTTCTCTCAACCTCTCACTGGATTCCTATCCCTGCTAGCTTAATAGCGTAGGCCCATATCATGGCTAATTTACAAATTTGTTGACCACAGCAATCTGTTAGCATTAAAACACACTATTTATTTACGTTATACAAGGGTGAATGGACTATGCTTATTTAACGCTGGACATTTATAATGTTAATAACCAATTCAAAAAGAAATCTCAATATCTCAGTAAAACTATCAGAAGTGGGAGAAGTGACTCAATTTGCACACTGCTGTCACCTTCTCTGTTGTCATCCTTCGATCACATACAGTTGAAAGCAAAACATTTTAGCCCTCCTTTTAAATTGTAATTATTTTTCGATATTATTATTTTGTAATAGTTAAAAAAAACCTTTAGTTTAGTTGGAATAAAAGCAGTTTTTAATATTTATACAAAAACATTTGCAAGGTCAATGTTATTAGACCCCCTAAGAATTTTGTCTTTTCTAATTACCCTAACTTGCTAGTTAACCCAATTAACCTAGTTAAGCCTTTAAATTGCACTTTAAGCAGAACAGTGTCTTGCAAAATATAGTCATCATGGGAAGGACAACCTGTTTTCCTGCAGCCTATGTAAAAACAGAAAAGTGCTATACAGTATAGTGAGAGCCCTCTTGCTGCAATAGTATAACATTTAGTTTACTTACCAGATGGTTCAATGTATCTAGATCAAATTGATCATTACTTTAGCGGTATTGCACTTGGATCATTATCCCCAATACCTGCCGAGAAACATTGAAATGTCAAAGTGTGCTGTACATAAGAAGCTACTTTGTTGTTTTTAAAAAGATTTACCAAAATTTTGTGCAGCCAAACAACAACAACAACAACAACAACAATGAAATAAGCAATGACAATAAACAGATGTTGTGTCATCAAGGCTTTGCACACCAGTTTAGATAGCATGAAGACATGATGCATTTAATAATGCGGTTACATTTTAGTGCATTAATAAAAACACACATATACAGCATTCCTTATTTCCTGTAATAAGTCCACCATCAACAAATCATTTCAGAAACTTTGCACACTCATAGTTAAATGTTGTATTGTCGCTATTAAGCAATTCAAGTTTGCTGTTGCTTTTAAAATAAAAAGACCTGCAAATAATATTTATTTTTTGATATATTAAAATTACATACATCAACCATTATAAATTGTGTTTAGATAACTGCACTCTTTTCATGTTAAAGAAACAGTGAAATATCCTATTGTGGACTGATTACATTTTAGAAATTAGATAAATGGCCCATTACCGTTTTTGTAAAAGGGTTTCTTGAGAGCTAAAGCGTGTGATGGATAAAAATCAGTTTAGAATAGTTTTAATACAGATACAAAAATAACAATAAATACAATTGGATAGAAAGACATTGATTTAGACAGATTTAGACATTTAACCCAATGTACAGTAATGTTATCTTGAGTACATCCATTCAGCATTATATATTTAAATTAGGGCTGTCAAATGATTTCAAAAATTAACTAATTAATCACACTTTTTTGTAATTAATCATGATTAATGACGAAACGCCATATAAGTCACGAAATTTCATGTAAATGCCAGTTGAATTTCAAAACAATTAATGCCAATAACAAACTAAAATTATTTCCTCGTTGAATTCTAAGTGGACTACAAAAAAAATCCAAAATACAGGCATTGCCAATATGGAAAATGGAAAATTATTATAATAATAAAGTATTGAATACAAACAATTATACTCATTGTAAAGTTGTATTGCGAGTTGAGAACATTAATCATAAAGTAGAAACAGTTTTGCTTAGTCCTCCTTAACATTTAGCCAGTTGCTAAGACAGTCTAGTCCAGGGGTCACCAAACTTGTTCCTGGAGGGCCGGTGTCCTGCAGATTTTAGCTCCAACCCTAATCAAACACACCTGAACAAGCTAATCAAGGTCTTACTATGCATACTAGAAACACCAAGGCAGCTGTGTTGAGGTAAGTTGAAGCTAAACACAGCAGGGACACCGGCCCTCCTGGACCGAGATTGGTGACCCCTGGTCTAGTCTCTTGACATTATCGGGGGACATTGTGGCCAAGGGGTACATCAAAGGCATGTACCAAAGACTATAGACTTCTTACAGGGACTTTGGTCACACCATCTCTAAACATTTTATTCTAAACAGCTTTGAGGATACGGACACCGGAACGACTAGAGAATACATATAGAATGCCTTAAAGAGACTTTGGACAGTCAGCGATGTCAGGCATTTGCTCTTGTTGCACACACGCTCGCATGCACATACACACATAAATATAAATACACACACACAGACAATGCACGCAGTACAGCGCACTCGGTGAGCAAGGGTTCCCTTCAGATTCATCAACACGAACAATCGTGTTTTTGCTTAAACTAAGTGTTCTAAAGTATGGCTGAATTTTACAAGCAATGATTCTAACACAGCAACGTGAAGCAGACGCTTTACAAAAGTTGCGTGGAGGGAGGAAACACATCAAAATTAATGAAACATTTGAGGGTGCATGGAATCAACTTAAAGACAGAGAAATGGGCTGTCTTTGACAGCTTGCGACATCATCTGGCACTTTCACTGAGTTCATTTACAAAGATTAAAAATGAAACACCCGAAATTGCTTGAAACTCAAGCACTGGATAGCCTGGAAATGCTGGATAGCCTGGTGATGCGACAATAATTGTTTTATACCCAAACTTTCCTTCTAAAAGCACTTCCTTGGTCTTATCCATATTTCTTTGCACGTTAAACACACATCAGCCACAACAGGAAAGAAAAAAACTGCAACTGCGATAATTTTTTTAACGCGTTAAATATTTTAAATTAATTGCGTGCGTAACGCACTAATTTTGACAGCCATAATTTAAACATCTGAAACAAACACTCTTTCGTGACATTATTCAATTCACATACTCAACTTAAAAAATGTAGGGGAAAAAGATAATCTACTGTATCAGTCTCTACTCACCTTTCTTCCTCCTTAAGACCAAAATTGCCACACCAATGACTGTCAGCACAATCACCGCTCCGATTATCGCTCCAACAATTATACCTAGGAGCGTCGCCTTGGAGAAATGCTCGCTGCATTTCCCATCTAAACAAATGCAAAGTAAAACATTTACAAACCATTTTATTTAAAGGTACAGTCTTACTCATCCTCCACTTGTTCCAAACCTGTTTGAGTTTCTTTCTTTTGTTGAACACAAATGAAAAATATTCTGAAGAATGTTGTGGGGAAAAGAAGCCATTGACCCTAACATTTTTTGTTCCTAACATGGACGTCATCGGCTGTTTTTTTCCCCAACATTCCTCAGCATATCATTTTATCACAAATAATATTTACACAAGAAAGATATTTAAAAAAAAGTTTAGAACCACCTGAGGGTGAGAACATTTTTTGGGGGGTAGGGAGGGGGGGTTGAGCTGTTCCTTTAAATATTAACAACAGAAAGTGAAGTGGAAGTTTCCAGCGTTTGTCATGCTTTTTGAATCTGTATGCTTTGATTACCCCATTTTTTGATAATTGGTGCTCCAAGGGTTTTGTGGGACACATAACAGTCATATTCTGCTTTTTCATCCTCGTAGATGTAAATGCTCTTTCTCAGCTGAAAGGTCCCATCGTGGTTTGGTCTAACTCCTGAGGATTCTACGTCATTAGACAGTGCCGTGCGGTATTTCCTTATGGTCAAATACACATCTTTGGGGTAGAATCCAGTGGCCAGACAAATGAGTTTTAGCTTGGCTTTGCCATTGATAATGCTCCTTGCAAACACATGAACATCTGGGGGAGCTGAAATTACAAGTAGAATTTTTTATCAATCAATTCTATAACACTAACCAAATGAATGCAACAAAGGCTCATTCTGAAAACATACCATTATAAACATTTCTGACGATGGCAAATTATGTAGCCAGAGGAACGTTTGGCTGCATTTCAAACGCTAGAGGGTGGTATAATGCCGTTCCTTTTCTCGCTTATCAGCTGATCGTTTACCTCCGTATGGGCGGTTACCAGTTTGTTACCAGTTTGTCCAGTGGCTTGCCATGTACGTTGGCAGACTTGTAAGGTGTAGTGGAGCTGACCGCGATGACGAAAAAGAAAATAAACAAGTAAATAACAGGGTGCGAATGTGGTAAAATCTGAAAACGTGGTATAAATCAGACTGCCGCGAGGGCTTTTCTTTTTCTGGATTGTTTTTGAAAACACCATCGGTTGGGTTTAGGAAGGAAGGGGGTGGGTCAGTCGATTAGTCCATCGGTCAGCCTCTGGTGGATTTACGCGAGAACAGCAGGCACGAATGGCACTCGCAAAAGAAATTTGAGATCACAAAAAGCATACGCAACGGCCTCTGGTGAATTCGTGAAAATAAAAAAAACGTAGCTCCTGGTATGTATTTGGCGCTCTCCAGAAATGTATAGGCGAATTATCGGTTTGTAAATATTCAGGATGCGCGTGCAGCGAGGTTGCAGAAAAAAACCAGGAGCGCTAGCATTTATAGAAAGGGAATGACATCTGATGCGTGTTCGTGTGGGTTTCCTCCAGGTGCCCCAGTTTCCCCCACAAGCCCAAAGACATGTGGTATAGATGAATTGGGTATGCTAAAACTGACCAAAGTGTATGTGTGTGAGTGAGTGTGTGGATGTTTCCCGGTGATGGGTTGCAGCTGGAAGGGCATCCGCTGCGTAAAACATGTGCTGGATAAGTTGGCGGTTCATTCCGCTGTGGCGACCCCAGATTAATAAAGGGACTACGCTGAAAAAAAAATGAATGAATGAATGAATTTACATAGTGATTTTAACGTATTATAACAGCTCGTCACTCAGTGATAAGCAAAGTGATTCGGCAAAATTAGCGTTAAAGTGAGTGGCGTTCATCTGACAGGTCCATTTGCGTTAGCAACCCCCCAATGAATATTGGATAAGACGAAATGGCCAAGCATCCAGCCCGAAATATACAATCTCATTGAAACTCCAAGTAATTTTACAAGACAGAAGTTAAAGGCCTACAAGTCTTTAGATGCCTACAATTTTGTTCTGTGTGGTCATGTGCAAAAAATAATGTTCCATGATTACCAGATTCAAAACTGTGTAGTGCTAAAAACCCAGGTTCTGCCTAGCCAAAGACAAGGAAAGAAGACGGAGCTACACAAGGCCTGGGTAATTATCAACAAGCAAAACAACTGCATTCTGACAGTGAACTGCACCTGTACGGCAGGGTATGTGAACTTAGATTTTTACATTTCATTCTAAGCGTTCAGTGTCTGCAGTTTAATTCACCAAATTGAACTGTTTTTGCTGAAATCATTGCTGCAATCAAAAACAAGTAATGTGTATAATTCAGCATAGCGTGAACTTACCTGATATGAAATGAGAACTGCAGAGTCGAGCATTTTAAATTAGGTCCTCACTCCATTCAGCTCTTCTGATGCCTGTTAGTTAAAGACGTCTGCGGTTGGCATTTTTGGACTTTTGGTTTTGGCATCCAAAATGTTTGCTATTGCAATCGGTCTTTTTTGCCACCGGTATGCGGAGATGAACCCGTGTGACGTCATGTGTGATGTAGGTTGGTAATTCACCTATATAGCTGTACATAATCAGAATGAGCCTGGGTTGTATGAATGCTGTATGTTTACTTACAGACTTGTCTGAGCTCCTCATCTCCATATTCTCTGAATTTGTTGAGCCAGTCCACACACTCTTTTTCCAGGTAGCCCTTGGTGTACTGATTTAGGATGGGCACATTATCCCATTTTCTCTTGGTTGGAAGAGCTGCGACCACTGGGGCAACCCACTGAGACTCCGCATCATTAAAAGCCAGGAAGTTTTCTCCATCATAGCTGTACTCATCAATGCCTCTGGAAAACCGGAGTTCATTGCCCTGACTCTCAATTTCACAACCATGTCTCCACTGAAGAACATGAACATCTGAAACAGACACCAATTAAACTGTGAGATGAAAAAACTAAAGCAAAAATTATACAGATATAAAGTTATAAAGATATAATCAATACAGGTCAAGCGTTTTAATGCCTAAAAAGGTCTCCTCTGTGTTACCCGCTCCAGACCTAAGGGAATCTGGACGGGCACAAGCCAAATCATGCACAAAACTGAATGATAAGGAGACAGACATCTTATAGCATTGCTCGAGTGCAGTTTAACATAACAAAGATAATTAATTTTTTAAAGCTAACACAATGTACAAAGTGTTCAGGAATAAAACCAAACGCATCTCGATAAGATAAAAATAAAATGTGTCACTTTAATCAATACTCATATTACTCAATGCAATGTAACTAGAATTTCTATGTGAACAAAATACATTAATACATTGAACAAAAATACTCAATACACTTGAAAACCCTTCTTAGAATACAGTATTGGTCACACTTTGAGATACTGAAGTCATATTACAATAATTATTAAAAGAATATATTTCTTACCCTCATCTATAACTACTTGTATAAATGCAAAAATGATGCAAATCATTATAATTAAATCAATATAACATTGTCTTTCACACCCTTTCCAAATTACATTACATCAACATTTATATTAACACTTGTTAATATATTTATGAAGAATGCAAACAATATACAATTAAATACATTTCCCTTTTACTCGTTTAATAACCTTAAGTTATTAAGAATGCAAATTATTTGGTTTTAAAACCAAAAACCCCGCATTAAAACATTAAACTCTTACTATCACTTATTACTATTCAAATTGAATATTTGGATGAGTATGGGACAGTGTTATGCTTTCAGAAAGATTTTAGAAGAAGATCACTACAAAAATATACACCATATAAACTTAATCTGGCTGACATTCATAACAAAATGTAACAAATACTTAACATGAAGGTGTTTAGAAAAGGATCTAATGCATATTTCTGAATGTCTACATCACTACATGCTCTGTTCACATCACTTTAACTTTAACCATTAACTAATCATTTGCTTCAGCTACTTTTGCTAACCACGAGTGGCTATAATGTTTACCATATGATTAAACCCAAAAACTAATCAATTTATAGAACTAACACATTCTAACATCTTTTCCAAACATTTCTTTAGAGTAAAGATTATAAATATTTCACACAGACCACTTTAAATGAGTGTTTATCCATACCTGTGAATGATAAGGACACAGACATCGTTTATAGAGCTGTTTAATATGAATTCAAGCTGCCGGTCTCCTAGGTCAGGGGTTCTCAAAGTGGGGGTCAGGACAATGAGAGGGGGTCGCTTGGTGATTTCCAAAAATCAAATAAATTTCATTACCATTGTTTATCCATAACTACAGAAGATAAAAATAGTTACATAAAAATGCAACATCCAAACAAAAAGCCATCAGACTTTAATTTTTTTCCTATTGGATGGCAACCCTGGGGGTTTTTACATTAGATTAACAGAGCAATAGCACCAGTTGCAACAGATTGATTTTACGGCACTAGCTAAACTTTCTAACACCTTTACGACTCTCACTTACATTGAAATAAATACAGGCCACGACTGAACATGGAGGATGATCTTTAAGTGGCAGTCTCTAAAATTAAACCCAGAAAAGACTTGTGATGTAACTTAAACTTAACCTTTTCTTTTTAACACATTCTGTAGAATATTTCCCTCTATCAGTCACATCTGCTTAACAAGCCTGAATTTATTTGATCCAAACAGAGCAAAAAGTCAATATGTAATTTTCAAAAAGCTGATTTCTATTTGAATATTTAAAAATGTAATTTTAAAAAAATATTAATTTATTCATGTGTTTTTGAAATCTGAATTTTTTTGCATCAGTATAATATGCTGATTTACATGTTCTATTGTCCAGTAGTGCATATATGCAGGTTAAAACAGATAACCATTCCTCACCTGATTTATTGTGTCTCATACGGTCCATCAGAATGTTGACATTCACATTGAACCACTGTTCTTTGCTCTTTCTGGACTGGGTGCCTTTTTCCCAGTAATCTTCCTGCATTTTCTCTTTCATCCAGTGCTGTTTAGGAATCTTCTTCTGCTGTTCGCTGTTGTAATAGTCAATCTGTCTGTCATCAAGCAAACCCATTGCAGTGAATTCATAGATGCCCTGTAGGTCGACAGGTCTGGATAAAGCTGTGTATATGTAGTAGAGGGAGTGTTTTTCTGTATTGAAAAAAGAATAAATAATAAAGAAAACAGTGTTTTAATCTAATTATATTATCATTTTATTCGATCCGGTAGAGATCCGCAAGCACAACATAACCTAAAAAGGCGGTCAGTGTTGTCAGCTCCATCTGGCAACACTGAAGGCGGAACCAGGAAGTTTCCTGAACCGAAAGTATTTGCGACACGCCTGGGAGGCCATAAACAGATCTAATAACCAACACCCACCAAAACAGGCATATAAACCTTTAAGACATATACCAATATTAGGCGATGGAATACGTAGGCTATATAAGCAGCCTGAGGAACAACAATGACATCGATTAATTTAATTTCGGTATTTAAGAAATATCCTTAAAAGAGTTGCTATTTTTGAGTGAAAATAACAGCAGACTCACCGGTCCAGGCTGGTACAACAGCAAGGAGCATCACTGCCGAAAACAAAACGGCAAAAACAGCCATTTTAAAGCCTTAAGAGGCCGCCGTGTGTCTGTTTTCCCCTTCACTAACGTATGGCAAGCCGGCTCAGCATTGGACCCAAGTACGCATTATGTCAAATCTATGAAAAAATATTTGACTGTTTTCTTTTCTTAGAATGGCTTAAATTGAAGTGCTGTAAATAAATTTTTTTTAAAGTACTAAGAAAAACGTCCAACAGTGGATCTATCTTCGAAATTTCTCATTTAGAATTTTCCTAATAGGCTAATTAATATTGTTGTTGTTTGAAGTGATTTAATTTGTGTTGCAGTATTATAAGCTTTAACACAGAATGTATAAATGACACCTTATACTTTCCAACAACTCATATTCCATCAGCTTTCATTTATTTCAGGCTTTTTTTTTTTTGCTGAATATTATTGAAAACAAATAATAATAACAGTAAATATAAATGTTGTCTCCAGTAAATATTATAATAACAAATAAATAACAAGTCTAATACATCCAGATGCATCAGAAAAATGTAGCTACTAGCTAATGTTTATTATTCTATATACTACGCCTGTTTTATATGCCTCTGAGCTAAATTACCTGAACTGTCTTCTTCACTGTTGATGTTTCAGATTTTTTTTGTGCATCTGACATAATTTGATCCTTTATTTTTATTCACGTTTACATTTGCATTCAGCAGCTACCGACTATAAACGCCAGTCTGTCAGAAATCGGGCTACAGCGTGTCATGTGACTTAACCAAAGCACATTATTGGCTAAGCTAAGGTCTTCTCTTTCCAACAAAAAATTAGAACGTTGGTCTTTAAGAAACAGTGCCAGGGAAATGAACATAAATATCATGTTGCAAAATGGCAACACCATGCGGTACAGGGTTAAGCTTTTGTTCAGACTATCCATCAATATATTTAAAGATATCTCTAATTATATTTTGACGAATGATAATTATAATTCGACTAGTCAGAATGACAATTAGAGATAGCAGATTCAAGATATCTGTAATATTTTGACTAGTCAAAACTCAATTTAAGATATCTCTAATGATGTTGTAGATTTCTCTAAAAGATGCATCATATATTCGCAAAGGTAACGATATCTCTTATTCTGTTTGAATTATATTTGAAGATATCTATCCGTATTGCATTTGCTGAACTTTTTTGGTGCGAAAAACTCCAGAAAGCTGAAACGTATTTTGAATATTTTATGGTATAAAAGAGCTGTATTATCATTAAATGTATCTCCTTTATCACAAGTAGTGCTGGAATCCTCTTTAAGCGTACAGTTTTGCTATGTTTGTTTCCAAGCACCTTGTGGAGTGTTAGAGTTGCTCCAGATCTGATCTCTTAAAGAGAGATTTGACAGTACAATAGCAAACAATAATGTACAGCAGTAGCCTCTATATAAAAGTGAATAAAAACAGTAATATTAAAAAATGAATGAATCCCACATTATTATGACAGTACAAATCCTATACAATAATCTAGAATAAAATAATACATTATATTTAAAAAGATTAATAATAGCAAATATAATATGAAATGTGCATACCTATGTATAAGGCTATAATTTTATTATGAATAATACTATATTAGTATTCATACTTTATTTATAGTGTTCCCTATGCTACTATTATAATATTATAATACTAGAGGAATTACAACAAATTAAAAGGACATATACCTATTATCTAGCAAAATAGACAACAGCAAAATGTAGTGTGTAGTGTAATAATAATAATAACAACTACAATATGCAAGTAGCAGATGGAATAATACTTAAAACTTCCGTTATTCAAGCACATATGGCATGATTCTAAACAAATATACAAAATTCCCTTCAAGTTTTGTCATTACGTTACTAGATGGCAGCAAAGACCACTTATTACTGACAGACCTTGTTTAAACAGCCTATGGGAAAAACTGTTATTGCATTTAAAATAAAACTTAGTTCAAACTTACCATTTAATTTACACGTTACATATTCCACTTTTTAATCATAATAATTACACTGAAAGCTGATTATTCTGTATAAAAATTTCAACAAAAGTCTTGTTAACATTTTGTTACTTATTATTTGGTTCAAATATACATGTGACATAAATTTGTATAAGCATGAATAATGACTACACTGTAAAATCCAAAAAGTTAAGGTAACTCAAAACCATTTGAGGAAACCGATTGCAACAAACCATTTAAGTTCAAAAATCAATCCTAGTGAGTACTGTGAACTTACTCCATTTGAGTAAACGAAGCAATTTAAACACAGTAAAACCCAATAAATGAAGAGAACTCAAACCATTTGAGGAAATTGATTGCAACAAACCATTTGAGTTTAAAAAAATAATCTATATGAGTACTGTAAACATACTCCATTTAAGTTGAAGTAATGAGGTATTTAATCAACTCATTACCTTCAACACTGAGTTCAAAACTCTTTTCAAATGAGTAGAGTTAACTTTCAGTAAATTTTGAGTCCACTACGCTCATTTCACTTGATGAAGTTGACTGTTGGGTTTTACAGTGTATTATTAAATAATAGTTTCTGTTAATTTTTTCTCTGTCAACATTATGTCCATTGTTGATGTGTTTTTGTGTAATTATCATTGATGTATATTGACTATATATACACTTTCTAAGCTACCGGTTTTCCAATCCACTTGAAATGTGCCATCCAGTTTCTCCGTCTAAGGTGGAGTGACATGAAAAAAACAACAACATGGCCATCAGCCAATTAACACTGCTCAAACTTTCAATCTATTTGTGTGTGTGCATGTGTGTGTGTGTGTGTGTGTGTGTGTGTGCGCGTGTGTGTGCGTGTGTTATATATCGAAGATGTATTTTAGTTTTTAATTTAGTTATTAAGTTTCGGTTGTAGTTTATTCTATTCTTATTAAGAAATGTAAAATGATTTTGTTGTATATAAGAACTGTACATGCGGGTTATTTTTAATAATAAATAAAAAACAGAAAAATGTTCACTGACAATGCAAAACAAGCCCACACAAAAGTGGAACATGGCAACGCGGGTGTTAATGTTCAACTAGTCTGAATATTAATTCATGATATCTGCAATTACATTCTTCCTAGTCACAAAGCTGAATGCAGATATCTCCAAAGAAAGATCCTCCTTGTCAAAAATCTGTTTGAGATATCTCTAGTTACATTGCAGATATCTTTAAATGAGTTTTGACTAGACATAACTGAATTATGACTAGTATATGGCAAGGGTTATTTAATGCTAAAATGGCTTGTCATAAGCCACGCCCCCTGAAGAGCGTAAATAACCAATACTAAAACAGAAAGCGGAGCATCAGCAAGCATCACTAGTAACTAGGAGAAAGGTGGTGTTTGAGTTCTTTTCTTGTTGACACGGATAAGAGGACAGAGATGTAGAACTTCCAACAGAGATTTACACGATAATATAAACTTTATTAACTGTTTCCATGGCAGATAGTTATGCCTCATGGAGCGCGGAGCTCATATTGTCATGTTATGAACACAGCTGCGATTTTCATCCGATTTTTCCTTGATTTTTACAGGGAAGAGCCGAGGTTTGGACTTTTGGGATAAATCTCTGGCGATCAGCTGTCGGATGCTATTTTTAACATGTCAGAAATTTAGGTCCTACCTCGGAATCGCACTGTTGAATAAGATCAGCCCTATGAGTGTTTAAAAGAATTTGTCATATGGAGACATTAAAAGAGTTGATAAATCAAAAAGCAAGATACTTTATTTTATTAGAGGATTTCATTACTGGAAAATCAAGCTAATACCAGCTCAAGCTGTGTTATGGAATATGGTAGCTGGTGGTAACTGGTGAAACACCCAATTCACCCACCTTTTTAAGATTCCTTAAATAAGTTAGGAACTAATTTTAGTCTTAAGATATTTTGTGAATATAAATCCAATACATTTTAGTTTTTTCAAATCTTCTAATGTGGTGTTGATGCTGCTACAGAACAGCTTCCCCAGATTACTGCTCACACAGATGCCTCTGTAATTGTTAGGGTCTGATTTGTCTCCACTTTTGAATATGGGCGTTATTAATCCTTTATTCTATATGTCAGGAAAATGACCAACACTCAGAACCAAATTGAACAGGTTCATTATAGCCAATTGGAATTTTTGATTTTTAAAAAATAATTTCATTAAGGATAATGTCTGGACCACTTGCCTTTTTTGTTTGTAGAACTTGTATTTTATCTAGTAGCACTTTCTGTGATTGTCTAACAGATTTTGGTATTTGCTAAATATTTGCTCTGTATGGGTTAATTTATTATATATACAATTGTTCACTACTCATGTTCATTTTACTAAACAGTTTTTCAAAATGGTTTTTCCAGCTGTCTCCATTTTGTACTTTTAGCTCTTTACGTTTCTTTATCAGGAGGTTCCAGTTGTCCCAGAAATTGCTTGAATCAACAGATTATTCGATTGTTTTGAGCTGTTTTTGGATGTACTCTTTCTTTTTTTCTGATTGTGTTTTTATATTTTTAAGCTGCCTGCTGAGTTACAGACCAGCGTAAAGGTATATACTGTAGGCCTACTGCCACCTATGATCATGATGTGTGTAAAATCATGACTTGGCGAGGGTTGTTTGCGTCTACATGGCCTTTTTAAAAAAATGTTAAGTGTTTTAGAAATACAATGATATTAATCATAACAATGGATGATATCAAGTACAATTATATACAAGGAAAATTAATAATAATAAAATAAGATAATAAAAAACAGGGTACAGAGGCAAACTATCAAATATTATTTACAAAGTTCTTATAAAATTTCACAGTTTTAACACTTTTTTTGCTGTAAACATTTTGTAAAGTAGTAATTAAACAATTTAAGTCTCCACATGGCCTTTGTTTTGGGCCTTTTTGTTTGCGCTATGACATCATAGAAAGCGCCTAGACCCTAAATTTGCGGGAAATCCGTGACATTTCAGAAAAAATGCGAGATCTGCAAAATTTTGTGGAGTTTGCTTGATTTTGCAATAAATTCAGCAATCGCAGGAAGGGCTGATTTATTAATAATTTATAAATTGCATTTTGTTAACATAACCCACACCCTCACAATGTAATGTAAAATATTGTTTTACAGTGTCAATGATGCTTGATGTGAGTATCCGCAGCTGTATCCCTTCTAGACTTAACCTTGGTTTACAGCTGTGTCAAATCTGTTAAAACATAAGATATTTTTTTAATTCTCCTGAAAACTATATCCATTGATTTTAATAGTATTTGTTTTTCCTGTATGGATGTCAATTCACCAATATTTTTCAAAAAATCATAAAGGGTGAACATCCCCTTTAACCAAAGACATAAATACTATTGTCCACATAGGCTCTTTAGTTAATATGAGACTGTAAACTAAAAGTCACCACTGCAACACAGCAGATAACCCGTGTCCTGCTTTAAATAGGCCTAAATAAAATAATAAAGCGAGAGACTGTTACAAAGGTTATGATTATAGTTAGAATAGGCCCAATCTAGCACTGACGACAGGTATATATGCCTTTGATTTTATCTGCTTCTAGCATGTAAACAAGTTACCATTACAGCTAACTGAGTCACAGAAAAATGTTTACAGTGAAATGAGAGGTTAAGGAGGACTTACTGTAAGTATACATATACATGAATGTAAATAAAGTCCTACCAAAAACAGCTTCAACCCTCCCTTAGAAAGTCTTGTGTTGTGTTACTTTTAGAAATGAAAGCTTAATAGTTAAATACACTTCAGCTTTTAATGAATACAGTCAACAACAATAGTAATGATCACAGTAATCATTTTCACCCTTTTTAAAACCACTTTATTGTGAAGAAAGTGCAAAATTCACAAGATGCTCAGTTTTTAAACAAAGCCAAAACTATATATTGACATAAAATTGGTTGTATATTTACGCATTCGTTCAGTGACAACTTGTGACAGGCTTCCTATAAATATTTGGCTTGAAATCACATGTAAGTATGAGTTCAAAACAACATTAGCACTATTTCACTGACTGTGAACAATGTTGTACTTTGATATTCATTGGCTGCTAATAATAATTTCACTATTCAGAATTTGCAAAGAATACTTTTCTGAAACTATATTATTAAGGAGAAAGTCTGAATGTCTGAATATAAAACCAACTTTACCATTTTTTTGTAAAAGCACTATAAATGACAGCTATAGAATAAACCACGTTTATGATATAACTTAAATAAGGAACATAATAACTTAATAACAAGAAAATATCGTTATAACACTGATGCATCTTATCATGAAGAGATATTACAAGATCACACATAAATATATATATATATATCAAAGCTGAAAATTAAACCTAAATTAAGCAACTAATATAAAACAACCACAACATTTTACAGAGTAAGAAACTAAAGAATGCATTTTCTATTCTTTATAGAGCATTGAGGATCATTTTATGATACATTCGTCAAATAGGCTCTGGGTGTTTATTGTGCTAAAAAGTGCACATATTTAAAAAACTAGCATTGAAAATATCAAGGGAAAAACAAGAAAGAAAAAAAACACGCACTTTTGTCTTTTAAATAGGAATAATAAGTCAAAAAATTTGTAAGAAAATATACATAGAACAAAATTTTAGGAGAAATTTTAAGAGAAACAAAAGTCAGGACTATCTATATTGACACTCTGATGATCCGACTTTGTTTAACTTTTTAATTCTCTCTCAGTAGACTTTTTTTCACTTTATTTAGCAGGCATTTTCAACTTCCATTGTTTCCATCGGTAGAGATTTTCTCTCTGCAGCTGTCGGTTTATTTTTGGACTCCCTCACTGAAATACAAGCATAAATACATGTTATTTAAAATATAATTAGGATTTGTACTTATACATACAACTACAGCCAAACTACACCAACAAATTGAAATCAACATATCCTCAGTGCACTAGTATGTAAACTTACAAACTTTAGCAAAATTGCTACCTACATCATTGTACATTCATAGTCGCTCTACAGCAGTTCTAGACGTTCTGGACATTACTGCTGTCTGGACTCCAAAAATTGCAGTCTGGACTTTCAAAATATTCTCATCAAATCTTCTCTCAACTTCTCATTGGATCCCTGTCCCTGCTAGTCCAATATTGTAGGCCCATAGCATGGTTAACTATCAATTTTGTCGACCACAGCAGTCTGTTAGCATTATAAACACACTATTTGGGCAATATTCATTTAACAAGGGTGAATGGAGTAAGCTAATTTTACCACAGTACATCTATGATGTTAATAGCCAATTTACACAGATTTTAAAAAATCTCAGTAAAACTACCAGAAGTGGGAATCCATTTGCATTAAACCATTAAAGGCCTTTAAATTTAAATTCTTTTTCAAATATTTCCCAAGTGATGTTTAATATTTTCACAGTATTTCTCATAAATTTCATCCTTCAAGGAGTCTTATTTCACTTTTTAAAAGCACTTTTAAAGCACAGATTTTTTATAAAACATGTACTACCATTATCCATTATAATTACTAAGATGGCACATTTGGAAGGAACTAAAGTCACTGGGAAGCTCTGCTATAATAGTTACTTCACACCATCCCTATGTAAATCTCTAAGTAAAACTTATTCCGTCTGAACAAATCATGGTGAAGCGCCTATGGTGAAGACTTCTCTTTCTTTTCCTCTAGTATCTAAAAGCAGAAAAGTGCTATACAGTGCACCCTCTGGCTGTACTTTTACTAATATTACTCATCCCGAGGCCGTCAGACTATGCAGCTCCACTGATTCGATCCAAGATCAGCGACAAGATGATCCCAAGGTTTCCATAATCATGGACCAGGCCGTATCCCTGCTGTGGTGGTCATGGAGGAGTGGAGAGCATGAGACTGATTCCTGTGACGCTCCAGGGACAGACGAGTCTTCGCATAGGTCCAGCATTCTCCAGCCTCCGGCGCCTTGACTGCAGGTCTGCACAAGACGTTTGGCCAGCAGAGAAATGGTCGTGCCCAACTGAGCCTGGTTTCTCTCGAGGTTTTTTAATTCTTCACTTTCGCCAATTGGTGAAGTTTTTTCCTCGCCGCTGTCGCCACTAGCTTGCATGGTTCGGGATTTGTAGAGCTGCGCATCGATGGATTTGCTCTTCAGTGTTTGGAGTCTCAGTAGTGATGATTAAACCACACTGAACTAAGCCAAACTGAACTTAAACACTGAAAACTGGACTGACACTGTTTCAATTTACTATGATCTTCTATGTGAAGCTGCTTTGCCTCAATCTACATTGTAAAAGCGCTATACAAATAAAGGTGAATTGAACTGAATTGCACGTAAATCATAGTTACCTCATTGTCCATTTTCTTGTGAACATTGTTGTGAGTTGTGAACATGGTGAGTGAGTAGGACTGCTTTCTGAACTTCCCTCACTACTCCCTTTACCTGTTGAGGTACAGTGAAATGTCAAAGTGAGCTGTGCATGTTATTTTTTAAAACAGTGTGCCAAAACTTTGTCCAGCAAAAGAAATAGTGGAAATGTAAACTGTGAAAGGCATGCAGTAGAACAAGATGCATTTAATCAATCAATTTGATTTTGCAATAATAAGAAAAGCAGGTGCCAATCTATAATTGAATAAAAGAATATTCACCAGAGTCGGCTGAACCGTCTAGCATAGAGCGTTTCTCATTCGTATTTCCTGTAACATGCAGATATTCAAGTCACATCATCAATAAATAAAAAAGACAAACACTGTTTAATTTTGTTTTGCTACTCTCTTTTCAACACAGCCTGGACATTTCACTTATATTGCACTTTGATGGAATATTAATTTAACTTTCAATTAATGAAAAATATAAGCACATGGACAATAGGTTTTTCTCCACCAGTTTGGCACATTGCTCAATAATACTGCTAATACTGTACATGTACAATAAAGTGCTACCAATAACAGCTTCAACACCCCCCCCCCCCCCTTAGATAATCTAGTGTTATATCACTTTTAAAAATGAAAGACAATAGTTATACATTTTAGAAGTGTATAACTAAACATTAGAAATACACTTTAGTTTGATTTATTGATATATTTTGATTTATTTTAATAAAGAATTCATACACCATCATGGTTGAAAAGTATTTTAGTTTTTAAGGATTACAGTCAATGATAATAATAAGCTTCACAATAACCTAATTGTCCACCATTTTTAAACCCACTTACTTATTGTTAACCAAAAGCAATAAGAAGAATATTCACCAGAGACAGCTGATACGACAGAGCGTTTCTCATCCTTATTTCCTGTAACATGCAGATATTCAAGTCACATCATCAAGAAATAAAAGACAATCACAGTTAAATGTTGTATTGCTACTCTCTTCAACACAGCCTGGATATTTCACTTATACTGCACTTTGATTTAATATTAATTTTAACTTATAATTAATGTAAATGTTGAAGTACATGGAAAAACTGTTTTTCTCCAACAGTTTGGCACATTTCTTAAAAGTGATCTAATTTGTCTTAAAACAATGAATCATCTGAAAGTACTGTCATCTAGAAAGAGTGTTTAAAATATACCAAACATTCCTTTAAAATAATGCTAAAATAAAAGGGAGAGGAAATGTTCATTAATCAGTCTCTACTCACCAATTATGTTCTTCTTTTTTAAGATAAAAACTGTTACGCCAATGGCTACCAGCAGAATCAAAACTCCAATTATTGCTGCAATCATAGCTATGGGAAGCTCTGAAGGGTACTCGCCATCTACACAAATGCAAAGATAAGTAATTTAAATTTTAATCAACTATTTTAATTTAGTTTTGACACAAGAAAGTGGAGGTTCACAGCTTTTGCCAAAACTTTTTGAATTCAAAGTGGTATTTCTGTATGCTTTGATTACTCCATCTGACGATAATTGGTTCCTTGAGAGTTCTGTGGAACACATGACAGTCATATTCTGCTTTTTCATCCTCATATATGTAAACGCTCTTTCTCAGCTGAAAGGTCCCATCTTGGTTTGGTCTAACTCCTGAGGATTCTAGATCATTATCAGGCAGTGTTGTGCGGTATTTCCTTATGGTCAAAATCACATCTTTAGGGTAGAATCCAGTGGCCAGACAAATGAGTTTTAGCTTGGGTTTGCCACTGACTATCTTCTTCGCAAACACATGAACATCTGGGGCAGCTGAAATCACAAGAAGAATTTTTAATCAGTCAGTTCTATAACACTAACCAAATGAATGCTGTATATAAACTCACAGACTTGTTTAAGCTCCTGATCTCCATATTCTCTGAATTTGTTGAGCCAGTCCACACACTCTTTTTCCAGGTAGCCCTTGGTGTACTGATTTAGGATGGGCACATTATCCCATTTTCTCTTGGTTGGAAGAGCTGCGACCACTGGGGCAACCCAGTGAGACTCCGCATCATCAAAAGCCAGGAAGTTTTCTCCATCATAGCTGTACTCATCAATGCCTTTAGAAAAGCGGGTTTCATTCCCCTGACTCTCAATTTCACAACCATGTCTCCACTGAAGAACATGAACATCTGAAACAGACACCAATTAAACTGACTGTAAGATGAATAAGCAAAAGCAAAAATGATACAGATATAATGTTATAATGATATATGACCAATACTGCTCAAACATTTTAATGCTTAAAAAGGTCTCTTCTGCTCACCAAGCCTGAATTTATTTGATCCAAATAGAGCAAAAAGTCGAAGTGAAAATTTGAAATACTTTTTAGCGTTTAAAAAGCCGTTTTCTATTGAAATATTTCTAAATGTAATGTATTCCTGTGTGAATTATTAGCTTCACTCTAGTTTTTTATGTAAACTGTTAATAAATACTGATGATCATAATAATAATAATATATTTGAAAACAGTAAACTAGCATATGAGAATGATTTCTGAAGAATCATATGAGTGGATTTAAAATCACAGGAATAAATGACATTAAAATATATTCAAAAAGATAAGTTATTATACATATATATAAGTTATTATAACTATTCCTGACCTGATTTATTGTGTCTCATACGGTCCATCAGAATGCCGACATTCACACTGAACCACTGTTCTTTGCTCTTTCTGGACTGGGTGCCTTTTTCCCAGTAATCTGCCTGCATTTTCTCTTTCATCCAGTGCTGTTTAGGAATCTTCTTCTGCTGTTCGCTGTTGTAATAGTCAATCTGTCTGTCATCAAGCAAACCCATTGCAGTGAATTCATAGATGCCCGGCAGGTCAACAGGTCTGGATAAAGCTGTGTATATGTAGTAGAGGGAGTGTTTTTCTGTATTGAAAAAGAATAAATAATGAAAATGTCAAAAACACACGATCCACATGATCATTTTTATCAATACATTATGAAAATAGTTTCATGATGAAGTGGTGACATCTGACTATCACAAACAAATCTGGTTAGACTGGTTTAGGATGTTTTTGTCTTTACCTTTCAACCTATAGACAAAGTTTTGCAACATCTGTAGTTGTTAATCATTGCTATTATATTTGGCACAGCCGAGGTCAGTTTAGTCTGTCCGGGTTTCTAAATCTTCTAAATTGTCTGGGATTTGGCTTTTGGTTTCGCTTTCTAAGCCATCGTCATTTTTATTTTAAGCCTGATTTACTTTTGCTTGGCTTCGCAGCTGACTGTGAGACAGAGAGAAACATTATATAATTAATTATTTGATCTAAACGACTCAAATCTACATTTATTCTTGTAAGTATCATACTTCTTAGATTTCCTTTATGTCATTTGTTTCTCATTTGCTGTATATTTTATTAATTTGATGTTGTTATATATTATGTATTTTATACATATCTAACATGCTTTGGCAATACTGTACAAAATGTCAACAGCAGTTTTACCTGTCAGTGGGTGCACATGGCTTCTGAATAGAATAAAGGTATAGAAATTGTGGATTTCTTTTTTTATTTCAAGTATTTTCTTCAAAATCTTCAACCCACTGAAAAGAAACGTATTATAAATAACAATATTGTTAAAAATCTATTTTTTTGTCGTATGTAGGTAACCTAAGGTCATGGCAAAAGGTGTGTTTCAATCTGGCAACCACCGCAAGTATATTTCAATCCTGTGGGCAGCACTTATATCCTACTTAACAATAATAATAATAATAATAATAATAATAATAATAATAGATTGATAAAAATGATTATTATTAATTACATATTTAGAGGTTGTCATTCATAAAGAAGAAAATGAATGCAATATGCTTAGTTTTCAACCTATAATGAATAAAACTAAGACAAGATTTAATATCTGGCTTCAAAGAGATTTATCTCTGAATGGTAGGGTTTTACTGTACAAAGCTGTCCATCTAATGTATACAAAGACTTAGACAAAATACTATTAAATTTTTTTATGGAGCAAGAGACATCACTATATAAAAAGAAAATTATGTGTAAACAAAAATGCTATGGTGGTTTATCTGTGTTAAGTTTTGAAACTTTAAACAATACATTCGAAATTAATTGGTTAATTAAATTCCTAAAAGAAAAGATCAGTACGTGGTATACTTTTCTAAAACACATACTTGACATGATGGGGGTATAGAATTTCTGTTGAGATTTTAAAAGGGGCGATTTGGTGGTGCAGTGGGTAGCACGTTCGCCTCACAGCAAAAAGGTCGCTGGTTCGACCCTTGGCTGGGTCAGTTTGCATGTTCTCCCCGTGCTTGCCTGGGTTTCCTCCAGGCGCTCCGGTTGCCCTCACAAGTCCAAAGACATGTGGTACAGGTGAATTAGGTAAGATAAAATGGGCCGTAGTGTATGTGTGTGAATGAGTGTGTATGGATGTTTCCCAGTGATGGGTTGCAGCTTGAAGGGCATCCGTTGCGTAAAATATGTGCTGGACAAGTTGGCGGTTCATTCTGATATGGCGACCCTGGATTAATAAAGGGACTAAGCCGAAAAGAAAATGAAATGTAATTTTAAATTCAACAAACTTCCAGTGAAACTAGCTACATTTTACAAACAAGCGTTATTGGCCTGGATGCTGGTATTTAAGCACAATTTTCCCCCAAACAAGTATATTATTTGCAATAGTAGATGTATTCAATATAAAAACAAATCTCTCTTCTTCCAAAAAAATGGTATGAAAATGATATTGTATTAGACAACTTCTAAATTTAAATGGAAATTAATTATCTTACAGTAAATGTTTAGATACATTTAGCTTTCCAGTTACTCCAAAAGAGTATGCTATTGCATTTGATGCCATATCTCAACAACTTGTTCATTTTGTGAGAGAGCATGGAAATCAATATTAAAAGGAAAATATGTTGAAGAAAACCATTAAGAAGATATTGATATTATTAAACAAAGTTATACTAATAAATATATTAGGAATATTACAACAGGTCATACAGTTATATATAATAATTTAAAATGGACCAGTGTATTCATGAATATAAATTGGAAAAAAGCTTGGTGTTCGTATGAAATATATTGCATATATAACAAAGTAAAAGAAGTTACATTTAAAATTTTACATAGTATATATCCAGCTAAAGAGGTTTTAGAGAAATTTAATTTGGATATTGATTATTCCTGTCATTTTTGTTGCATGGAAAATGAAACTATTGTCCACATGTTTTGTGATTGTATGTCCACAAGGATTTTCTGGGTGGATTTTCTTAGAAGAAAAACAAACATTGTATTCAAGTTACACATTTTTGATATTTGCATTTATTATGTCAATATATCTAAAAAAAAAATTACCTTTCTTGTACAACTTTTTATTATTATGGGAAAGTTTCATATACATCAAAAATGGACTGGATCCAAGCCAAATTTTGTTCACTTTCTTCAAGAGACTAAGGATTACTACACAAGTCTGGAGAATATTGTTAATGAAAAAGCTAAGAAGACTTGTCATATTCTTAAGGAATATAAGATTTTTAATTACTTAATGTTTTTTGTACACTCTGGCATAGATTTTTGTATATAACTGTATAATTCTAAATATAATTATTTGTTGTTAATAATAATAATAAAAAAGATCAACGTTGATCCGATGTCAAGAGAAACGTACATGTAGGAAATGTCATTTTGCTATCTGGGTCCTTTGATGAACAAGTTTATAGCCTGTTTTTATTAACAGATCATTCTCAAACAAAAATGTGCTCTATAAAACAGTGTTTTATAGACAACAGTGTTTTGATCTAATTATGTTATCATTTTATCAGTGGCGCCCCCATTTTCTTAGGGGTGGCCAAGTAAGGCCACACCAAGTCTTGGGGTGGCTCACAAAAAAATAATGAATTGTGTATATATTGTGAATAATGAGTAATGTTATATTTTTGTTTCTGGTAAATGAAATAATGAAGTTTTAAATAATTCCATTAATTACTCTTGAAATATTGCAATTTATTCCTTGAAATAATTCAGCAAGTACACGTGCAAACCAAATCAAAATCAATATTTACTTTAAAAACACCTTTCAGGTAAGTTATTTTTCACATACTTTTATTGTACAGCATACAGTATATGCCATGTCTAAAATAATGGAGTTTAATGAATGAATTAATAAAACAAACAAGTGAACAAACTGAACAAAAGACATTACTACACACACACACACACGCACGCACGCACACACACACACGCACGCACGCACGCACACGTTTATCCATGCTTCTTTTTGAGCCACAAAATATTAATACATGTTCTTCTATTGATGTATCTTTTTGCAAAATACACCCACAAATTATTGAGATTTCTGGCCCTTTTAAGTCAACCAGCAAAATAATAGAGTTGCTAAATAAACTAGATTCTGAAAAGCTGATTTCAAAATGCATCTTTTTATTTTATTTTTATTTTTTGGATTTGTGGTTTTCAATCAGATAAAAAAAACACCTTTTCATTTCAAGAATAATAGTTTCTTAATAAAAAGTGTGCAATCTCAGTGAATCAGCCACATCTGTGGCGCTAATCAATCCGCAATAATTTTGTGGCTACATTTTTTTTATTAATTAATTAATTTATTTATTGAAATATTGCGAATTTACGTAAGTACATTTAAATTAATAAAATCAACATCTAAGTCACACCCCTGGCCACCCTTTGGGGCGCCCTGCATTTTATTCGATC
This sequence comes from Danio aesculapii, assembly GCF_903798145.1. Taxonomy (NCBI): domain Eukaryota; kingdom Metazoa; phylum Chordata; class Actinopteri; order Cypriniformes; family Danionidae; genus Danio; species Danio aesculapii. The sequence continues at coordinate 13,810,668 of NC_079435.1, read as the reverse complement.
CGGTAGCGCAAGCACAACATAACTTAAAAAGGCGGTCAGTGTTGCCAGATTGGGCGGTTTTTAATTGATTGTGCGGGTAAAAATGACATAGGCGGGTAGAGAAATGTATGGCGGTTTTGAAACGGCGTGCCCCCCGGGCCCTAGCCCCAGACACCCCGGCTTAGAATCGCTTATGGTAGCCTCCAGATTTATGTGCGGTTGTTTTTGCATTTCGGAGTGTTTTGGAATCAGTCAGGTACATCTGGCAACACTGAATGCGGAACTAGGTGGTTTCCTGAACCGAAAGTATTCGCTGACCACATTCCATAAACAGATCAAATAACCAACACAGACCATAAACAGGCAAAACCTTGAAGACATTTTTATACCAATATTAGGAGATGAAATACATATGCTATATAGAGTAATAAGAAGCTTAAGGAACAACAATGACGTCGATTAATTAAATTTCGATATTTAAGAAATATTACAAAAGACGTAGCTTTTTTGAGTCAAAATAACAGCAGACTCACCGGTCCAGGCTGGTACAACAGCAAGGAGCATCACTGCCGAAAACAAAACGGCAAAAACAGCCATTCTGAAGCCTTGTGAGGCCGCGGTGTGTCTGCTTTCCCCTTCACTAACATACGGCAAGAATTTAAACCTGTGTCCAGTCTATCTATAAATATAAAGTTATCTCAGCCCTCGGGAGGGGTAGGCCTACGTCCCCCTCACTTTTAGAGACAGACCGAAACAGGTGATTTTAAAGTGTCCACTATGCCCTGTCTCAGTCTATATTTTGACTAATATAATGATTATTATAATTCAACTAGTCAAAACGACAATTAGAGATATTTGTACAATATGATTGTACATAAGAAATCAGATTCAAGATATCTGTAAATATATTTTGACTTAACTCAATTGAAGATATCTCTAATGATGTTGTAGATTTCTCTAAAAGATGCATCATATATTCGCAAAGGTATAGCGATGTCTCTAATTCCGTTTTGAGTCACAATTATATTTGAAAATATCTATCTGCATTGCATTTGCTGAATTATGTGAAAAACACCAGTAACTTAAAAATAAGAAAGCTGAAACGTATCATGATATGGTATAAAAGAGCTGTATTATCAATAAATGTATCTCCTTTATCACAAGTAGTGCTGGAATCCTCTTTAACCGAGCAGTTTTGCTGTTTGTTTCCATGCACCTTGTGGAGTGTTAGAGTTGCTCCAGTCCAGATCTGATCTCTTAAAGAGAGATTTGACAGTAATCTTTAAGCTTTCTGACTTTTTGGCTAAGTCCCTTTATTAATCCGGGGTCACCACAGCGGAATGAATCACCAATTTATCCTGCATATGTTTTACACAGCTGATGCTCTTCCAGCTGTAACCCATCACTGGGAAACATCCATACACACTCATTCACACCCATATTCATACACTATGGCCAAATTAGCATACCCAAATCACCTACAGCACATGTCTTTGGGGGACTTGTGGAGGAAGCGGGAGCACCTGGAGGAATCTCATGAGAAGACAGGGAGAACTCCACACTGACGCAGCCGGGACTCGAACCAGCGACCTTCTTGCTGTTAGGTGAACGTGCTACCCACTGCGGCACCATGCAGCCCCTGGTGAAAATAGTGTTCTAATATTTTGGTCTCACATGAAACAACACTATAATAATTTGTAAAGCGAATACTGTAGTATTTTTTGAGCTATACTATTGTAAAGGTGCTATGGTAACACAACATTTCTAGATGTATAGGGTATATTATAGTACAATACACCACAGTTTACAGTAGTAAAAACTAAAATATACTACAGTACAGTTTATCAAATCACTGTATTTAAACAAACAAAGTTGTTATAAGAGTAATAGGAGTGAATAAACAGTAACATTATTATTATAGGTGGCACCTAATAGCATTATTCATAGATTAATTATTTAAATCTAGATTAATCTCAGTGTAATTTTGGTATTAATCTAGATTATTCCAGATTAAAATGGCTCATTTTAATTCTGCCGAAGGCATTCAGAATAGATGTGCTACCCAAATAATAAGTCTTTGAGAAGGGTTTCTCAAACCAGGTGGCGCATTAGACCAGGGGCTCATCTCCTCTTTCCAAAGTGCATCACAAACGGCTTGAGAGTAATAATTGGTGATGAAAAAAATAACGATGTTCAATAAGATGTACTTGTGTTTACTAACTGTTTATTCAGTTAAACATGAATTTTGAACTGTAGGCCTACATAAGCTAGAAACAGCGATTTTTGATCACCTTAATCCGGCTAAAGTCATAACAGAATTAAACAGAAATGAAAGTAAGACGTGGAGTATGCGCATATTTTCCGACAAGACACACAAACACATCGCGAAATGCAGAAGTTTTTTTTTATTTCCATTTGGCGTGCGTTAGCTAATTACAATTCTTCCTTGTCAACATTAATTTAGAGATATCTAAAATTACAATTTCTAGTCAACTCATTTGTAGATATCTGCAAATATTTTTCAATGGAACAATATGACTATAGTCACAATAGGGTTGTAGATAACTCTAATGTATATTACGACTAGTCAAATTAACATTGTAGATATCTTCAATGCATAATATGTCTAGTCAAAATTGCAATATCTGGAATTGGAATTAATACTAGTATGGCAAGGGGTATTTATTGCTAAAACGGCTTGCCATACTAACATGTCCTGTCTGTTAGCTCAGTGGTTCTCAAACTTTTAAACCCGCGACCCCCATTGTAAGATCGTCAAGAACTCGCGACCCCCCACTACCAAAGCATATACAAACAATAAAAATAGCTTTTTTTTAAGCTGTTCACAATATTTTAACTATATTTACTATAGATTACAGGGCTCGAAATTAACATTTTTGCTTGGTTACACTGGTGCTTCTAACTTTAAAAATGTAGACGCACCAGCCAAAATTTAGTGGCTCCCACCAATTATCGCACTGTTACTACAAGTTTTATAAACAGATTTATTGCATTTGAAAATCAACACTAATCAAAACTAACAAGCAAAAAAATAAATATGCATGCGTGAGGAAAATATGTCTTAATGAAATCCCGTTATCACAAGAAAATACATTTTTATAACATAATTGAGTGACCAAAAGATACACGGACGGATATCCCAAAATATATCCCACAGACTTTACAGTGAATGCTAGTTATTTTCATAGCAGACTTGAAGCCAATGGAGGTCTTTTATCCACTCTTCAATAAGTATAGCTGGTGGATTAACATTCAGCACATGATCAGTAATCAGATATGCCAATATTTGTAGCTTTAGGTGTTTCTAAGACATAATCTGTCAGTGTTGTTTTCATTCTCTCGTCTTCAGCGCTTTACATTTTCGCGGTTGTAGCTCCTGTCATCTGAAGACAGGAGGCGTTGACTGAGTGATTGACAGCTGATTTTAACCAATCATTCGTGTTCAGTTCTTAGAGCAGTGGGCCAATAAGAAGAGCGCGAAGGCGGGGCAAGCGTTGAAGGCTTTGTTTACTGCGGCAAGTTGACATGACAACAGTTTTAAACTGTTCCTGAGCGCTGCGTTCCAAGTACAAAGATGCATTCTGCCCGAATGTGTCCTAAATACTTTATGAATCAGTAATATCTTTTTAAAAATCAGAAAATATTAGCTTTCACTTGTAATACTGAAAAATATTTATTATAATCACTGAAAATTACACAATTTTTAAATAACTCTCGCGACCCCCTGAAATTATTCTGCGACCCCCGCAGGGGTCGCGACCCCCAGTTTGGGAACCACTGTGTTAGCTGACCAGTAGCTGACGAATAGAATAGGGGGGGCCCAAACATGGTTTTGGATTTTGGACCAATAGCCAATACTAAAACAGAAAGCGTAACATCACTAGTGACTAGGAGAAAGGTGGTGTTTGAGGGTCTTGTTTTCTTGTTGACACGGATAAAAGGACAGCGGATGCAAAACTAATGTTAGATTTACACGATAAAATAATAAACTTTATTCAGGTTCTGTGGCAGATAGTGAACGCGGACCTATCAAGCTGGCATAATATGAACACTCAGGTCCGATTTTCATCCGATTTTTTCTTGATTTTGTACAGGGAAGAGGTTTGGGGATAAACCTCTCGCGTTCAGCAGTCAGATGCTATTTTTGGCATGTTAGAAATTTGGGTGTTGGTTTGGCCCTACCTCCAAATCGAACAGTTGAATAAGATCAGCTTTATGAGTGTTTAAACGAATTTGTCACATGAAGACTTTAAAAAAGTTGAAAAATCAAAAAGCAAGATACTTTATTTTACTGGAGGATTAATATAAAATATTAATTATTGTTGTACAGTGTCAATAATGATGCTATATTGATGTGAGTATACCTTCCTTACCTCAGCTGTGTAAAATATGTTGAACACAAAATAAGATATTTTAAAATTCTCATGAAAGCTGTATCCATCGTCTTCAACAGTATTTTGTTTCCTACAATGGATGTCAATTTACCGACGTTATCCGACATTTTTCAAAAATTCATAAAGAAACTCAGGGTGAACATTCCCTTTTAATCACAGACATGAATATTATTGCCTACATAGGTTCTTTAGTTAAAATGAGACTGTAAACTAAAAGTCATCACTGCAACACAGCAGATAACGCGATAACATGTGTCCTGCTTTAAATAGGGCTAAATAAAATAATAAAGCGAGAGACTGTTACAAAGGTTATAATTATAATAAGAATCTGCCTAATCTACTGTAGCATTGACGACAGGTATAGGCCTGTGTTAAACTCTTTTAAAAATGAATAAATACACGTTAGCTTTTTATTAATACAGTCAACAACAATGATAATGATCACAATAACCATTTTTTACCCTTTTTAAAACCACTTTATTGTTAATAAAAAGAAAGTGCAAAATTCACAAGATGCTCAGTTTTTAACAAAGCCAAAACTATATATCGACATAAAGATGGTTTTATATTTACGTATTCGTTCAGTGATAACTTATGACATGCTCCCTATAAATATTTGGCTTAAATCACATGCAAGTGTGAGTTTAAAACAACATTAGCACTATTTCACTGACTGTGAACAATGTTTTGCTTTGATATTCATTGGCTGCTAATATGATTTCACCATTTGGAATGTGCAAAGAATACTTTTCTGAAACTATATTATTAAGGAGAAAGTCTGAATGTCTGAATATAAAACCAACTTTATCTCAATAAACCATATTAAGACAAACAAATTTACAAATTAACAGACTTAAACAGAAACACCAGAAATAATATGTACAGTCACAACAGTAAAACAGTGATATTCATCAGTTTTTGTAAAGGCACTATAAATGACAGCTATAGAATCAACCACACTTATGAAATAGCTTAATAAAGGCCCCCAATTAACAGCATGAAAATATCCATTATAACACTGATGCATCTTATATCGTGAAGAAATATTAGATCACAAATTATTATGCATATATGAAAGCTGAGAATTAAATCTAAATTAAGAAACTAAAATAAAAAAATCACAACATCATTTTTCAGTTCAATGTGAAACTGAAAAGTATATAGGAATGCATAACTTTTTTATAAAGCGTCGAGGATAATTTTATGATACTTTTATCAAAAAGGCTCTGGGTAATTTTTATTGGTGCTAAAAATGTTTATTGGTGCACTTTTTTTAACTGGTATTGAAAATTTGTCTACTCTATCTTTTAGATGTAGGAGTATTAAGGCAAAAACAGTAAACAAATATATAATGAACAAAACCAAATTTTATGAAAAGAAATAATGGAAAATGGGGCGTGGGGTAAATCAACTGTCATTCTGCAAATACAAATTATCCAAGATGATCTGTCTTTAACTTTTCAGATCTCCATCAGTAGATTGTCCTTCTGCAGCTGTCGGTTTGTTTTTGGACTCCTTCACTGAAATACAAACATAAACATGTTATTTATTTATTATATACTAATAATTTGTACTTGTACATAAACTACAGCTATAATAAACCAACACATCTGAAATCAATATATTTTCGTAGCATTCCATAAAGTAAACATCACTTATGAACTTTGGCAAATAGCTACCTACATCGTTGCAGTTCTGGACATTTCTGCAGTCTGGACACTGACTGATATTCAGCTTTCCAAAATATTCCCATCAAACTTGTCTCAACCTCTCATTGGTTTCCTACGTCTGCTAGTCTAACAGCGTAGGCCCACAGCATGGCTAACTATCAATTTTTGTCTGTTAGCATTATAACACACTATTTGGATAGGACTCGTTTGACAAGGGTCAATGGAGTAAGCTAATTTTACCACAGTACCGCTATGTTAATAGCCAATTTACACTGATTAAAAAAATCTCAGTAAGACTGCTAGAAGTGGGACTCGATTTGTATACTGCTGTCACCTCCCTGTTGTCATAGTTAGACCGCATACCATTAAAGACCTATACATTTTAATTTCAAATAATTCCCAAGTAATGTTTAACAGGGCAAGGACATAAAAACAAATGTGCCTTGTTTAAGACTTCTTTTTCCTTTCCTCTAGTATCTACAAACAGAAAAGTTCTATACAGTGGACCCTCTGGCTTTACTAATATTGCATGTAAATCATAGTTACCACACTGTCCATTTTCTCCTGTGAGTGAGTAGGACTGCTTTCATCACTACTCCCTTTACCTGTTGAGGTACAGTGAAATGTCAAACTGAGTTGTGCATGTTATTTTTTTAAAAACAATGTGCCAAAACTTTGTCTAGCAAAAAAAAAAAAAAAAAAAAGAAAGTGCAATCTTGCAGTACAACATGATACATTTAATGAAGCAATTTGATTTTGGTTCGATAATACAAGTAAGCATGTGCCAATCTATAATTGAATAAAAAGAATATTCACCAGAGTCGTTTGAACCAGATAGCATAGAGAGTTTCTCATCCTTATTTCCTGTAACATGCAGATATTCAAGTCACACGATCAAGAAATAAAAGTCAATCACAGTTAAATGTTGTATTGCTACTCCTTTCAAGACATTTCACTGATACTGCACTTTGAATTAATATTAATTTAAACTTACAATTAATGAAAAAATAAAAGTACATGGAAAAACTGTTATTCTCAACCATTTTAGTAATACTGCTAATACTGTATATGGCTGTAAATAAAGTGCTACCAATAACAGCTTCAACACCAGTCAACCCTCCCTTTAAGCCCAGTAATGAACAACAAGAGAATAATAAGTGTAAGACATGATGCATTTAATCAAGCGATTTAGTGCAATAATAAGAAAGCTTGTGGCTATTTATCATTGAATAAAAACTCACCAGAGATAGTTGACACTGAAGAGAGTTTCTCATCCTTATTTCCTGTAACATGCAGATATTCAAGTCATGTCATCAAGAAATAAAAGACAATCACAGGTGAATGTTGCATTGCTCCTCTCTTTAAAACAGCCTGAACATTTCACTTAACTTGCGCTTTGATTGAATATTAATTTTAACTTATAATTAAGGAAAATGTTGAAGTACATGGAAAAACAGTTTTTTCTCCACCAGTTTGGCACATTTCTCAAAAGTGATCTAATTTCTCTTAAAACCATCATTATGTTTTGGGAATAAGATTGAAATCAATAACCAATCAATAAATAATGATATTATCATTGTGATAAAAACCTTTTCCTATATAAATATTGTAAAAAAACATGAAATTGTTAATGATCATTTATCAGTCAATACTCACCACTCCTCTTTTTTAGGAAATAAACTGCTCCACCAATGGCTGCCAGCACAATGAAAAGTCCAATTATTGCTCCAGTAATCATACCTATTGGAGGTCCTGACTCAGGGCTGTCCAGGCACTCCCCATCTACAAATACAAAAATATGTATTTTCAATTTTAATCAACAACTTTTTTTTTTAAAGTAACAATTACTTTTGGCAAAAGAAAATGGAGGTTCACAGTTTTTGTGATGCTTTTTAAATTTAAGGTGCTATTTCTGTATGTTTCATTACCCCATTTTTTGATAACTGGTTTCTTGAGGGTTCTGTGGTCCACATGACAGTCATATTCTGCTTTTTCATCCTCATATATGTAAACGCTCTTTCTCAGCTGAAAGGTCCCATCATGGTTTGGTCTAACTCCTGTGGATTCTACCTTATTATCAGGCAGTGTTGTGCGGTATTTCCTTATGGTCAAAATCACATCTTTAGGGTAGAATCCAGTGGCCAGACAAGTAAGTTTTAGCTTGGCTTTGCCATTGATTATCTTCTTCGCAAACACATGAACTTCTGGGGCAGCTGAAATCACAAGTTTATTTTTTAATCAGTCAGTTCTATAACACTAACCAAATGAATGCTGTATATAAACTCACAGCCTTGTCTGAGCTCCTGATCTCCATATTCTCTGAATTTGTTGAGCCAGTCCACACACTCTTTTTCCAGGTAGCCCTTGGTGTACTGATTTAGGATGGGCACATTATCCCATTTCCTCTTGGTTGGAAGAGCTTCTTCCACTGGGGCAACCCACCGAGACTCCGCATCATCAAAAGACAAGAAGTTTCTTCCATCATAGCTGTACTCATCAATGCCTCTGGAAAACCGGACATCATCCCCCTGACTCTCAATTTCACAACCATGTCTCCACTGAAGAACATGAACATCTGAAACAGACACCAATAAAACTGACCGTAAGACAACAGATCAAAAGCAAAAATGATACATGTAATATTACAATGACATTTAAGTTTTAAAAAATAAGATAGGATAGATAAGTTTTACTGTTTTAAGCCTGACTTTATTTGAACCAAAGTACAGCAAAAAAATTCGGAGTGTATAATAGATGACTGCATTATTGAATATGATGACATAAGACACATATACCACTGTTCAGTCATTGCAAATATATAAATAAATGCAAATAAAAATCAAGTTTTCTATTTAAATATCTTAAAATCTATTTTATACTCATGATTTCAAAGCTGAATGTTCAGCATCATTTGAATTAGTTGATTTTCCACTCAGACATGTATTATTATTATTATGTTGAAATCAGATGAACAATTTAGTTCAGCTTTCTTTGATGAACAGAAAGTTCAGAAGAACAGCATTTATCTGAAATAAAAATCTTTATCATCACCTTTGATCAATTTAAAGCATCTTTGCAAAAGCATTAATTTATCATAATTTACTTACCAAAAAGATACTGATTCCAAGCTTTTGAATAATATACTGTATATAATGTTACAAAAGTTTTTTTATTTCAGATAAATGTGGACTTTTGTGTAAACTTGCTGAACTTGTAATAAATGATGATACACTGTTTCAATTTACTATAATCTTCTATGTGAAGCTGCTTTGACTCAATCTACATTGTAAAAGCGCTATACAAATATAGGTGAATTGAATTGAAAAAAATAATGATGATGATAATAATAAACATTTCTTAAACAAAACATTTGCATATTAAAATTTTGAAGGATAATATAAGTGAAGTTCTGATGTGATTTTTTTTGTAATCACAGGAATTTCTTACCTTTTTAAATATATTCAAATTATTTTTATTATTATTCATTCATTTTCTTTTCGGTTCAGTCCCTTTATTAATCTGGGGTTGCCACAGTGGAATGAACTGCCAACTTATACAGCATATATTTTATGCAGCGGAAGGGATGTCCCCATCAGCCCATCACTGGCAAAATTTATTATTATTATAATATATTTTTATCTTTTATCTAAAAATACATATTTTTTTATTTTAGATTTTTTTTCTGTACTTTCGATTAAATAAATGCAGGCTTGGTGAGTAGAAGAGACATTTCTAGAAAGCATTAAAAATCTTTTTATAAAACAGCTTTTGACCAGTAGTTTAAATGGAGGTTAAAACAGATAACCATTCCTCACCTGAATTATTGTGTCTCATACGCTCCATCAGAATGTTGACATTCACATTGAACCACTGTTCTTTGCTCTTTCTGGACTGGGTGCCTTTTTCCCAGTAATCTTCCTGCATTTTCTGTTTCATCCAGGGCTGTTTAGGAATCTTCTTCTGATCTATGCTATTGTAATAGTCAATCTGTCTGTCATCAAGCAAACCCATTGCAGTAAATTCATAGATGCCCGGCAGGTCGACAGGTTTGGATAAAGCTGTGTATATGTAGTAGAGGGAGTGTTTTTCTGTGTTGAAAGAGAATAAATAATGAAAATGTCAAAAACACATGATCCACATGATCATTTTTATCAATACATTATGAAAATAGTTACATGACGAAGTGGTGACATCTGACTATCACAAACAAATCTGGTTAGACTGGTTAAGGATGTTTTTGTCTTTTCCTTTCCACTTATAGACCAAGTATTGCAACATCTGTAGCTGTTAATCATTGCTCTTATATTTGATACAGCCGTGGTCAGTTTAGTCTATGACGCTGCCTTTCACATTTTTTATTACACACATATATTATTGAAGTTAAGTGAATATCACTTGAAATCTAATTTCTAACAAACATTAAATTTAGTTATTAAACAGTAATTAATTAGTTATGTGGTTCATTCACATTTCTAGAGATTCTAGGGAGATTCTTCTACTTTTAAAAAACATGTTTTAAAGATATATACATACATACACTTGTTTTATTCAAATTAGACCCTTTTCCCTAAAATCATATATTTATATAAAAATAGTACATTAAGTTTCCTTTTATATGAACAAAATTATAGCCTATTTTTATTAACAGGTCATTCTACAATAAAATATGCTCTATAAAACTGTTTTGGTCTAATTACATTATTATTTTATAGTATTTAATAGTCAAGCAATGGTTTTAAGTTTAGTACGTTAGAGCAAGAACAACATAACTTAAAATGGCGGAACCAGGACGTTTCCTCCTAAACCGAAAGTATTCGCTGACACGCCAGGAGGCCATAAACATAATACCATAATACCGACACAGACCATAAACAGACATATTAAACCTTTAAGCCATGTTTATATACATATCCGCCTATGGAACACGTATATATGTGAATAAGCAGCTTGAGGAACGACAATGACGTCGATAAGTTTACTTTCGGTTTTAAGAAATAGCCACTTAAGTATAGCTATTTTTGAGTCAAAATGACAGCAGACTCACCGATCAAGGCTGGTACAACAGTAGGGAGCATCACTGCCGAGAACAAAACGGCAAAAACTGCCATTTTGAAGCCTTTTGAGGCCGCGGTGTGTGTCTGTTTCCACCTCCACTAACGTCTTCTTTTTGATTGCTGGCGAACTGGTTAAACTGTTATGAGACGGTCCAAAATCCAAAGCCACGCCCCCTGAAGAGTGTAAATAACCAATACCGAAACAGAAAGAGTAGCATCACTAGTAACTACTAGGAGAAAGGTGTTTGGCTTCTTTTCTTGGCACGGATAAGAGGACAGCGGATGCAAAACTAATGTTAGATTTACACGATAAAATAAACTTTATTAACTGGCTCTGTGGCAGATAGTTGTGCCTTATGCAGCGCGAAGCTATCAGGTTAGCATAATATGAACACACAGCTGCAATTTTCATCAGATTTTTACTTGATTTTGTACAGGGAAGAGGTTCAAACCTCTCGCGATCAGCAGTCGGATGCTCTTTTTGACATGTCAGAAATGTAGGTTTGGCCCTACCTCGGAATCGCACAGTTGAATAGCGTTATGAGTGTTTATAAGAATTTGTGATATGAAGACATGAGTTGAAAATAATAATAATTGTTATTATTAATAATGTAAATGTACACAATGTGAATGTAAATTGATTGTAATTTCATTGTAACCCTAATTATAAAATTAGGTGTTTATTTTTAGATCTTACCATCTCAAATCCCTCTTCTATTTCTTATTGAAACAACCTTTTTGATCATATTAAACAGGTCGTATGTTTGGTTACTGGTTTTAAAACAAGTAAAATTAAATAAATATCTTTTAAAATAATTTACATATTTTATCCAGTTAAACAATTTTTAGTCTCTTACTCTTTCTGTGAGACTTCTGAGTCTGTTGCTCACTTATTTTGGGAATGTCCCTTTGTTAAATCTTTCTGGTCTGATGTGAATTGTCCAAAAGGTTTGAGGGATTTTTCCTGTAAGATAGACATATTATTTTGGGGTTTTACATAAAAAAAAAAATCCTTAATTGCAGTAGTGGAAGAATACTGAAAAATCATCCTCGAGTTAAAGTACCATTACTTGCCTAAAAATGTAGTGCAAGTATAGTAAACGTATCTGTTGTAAATATAACTCAAAGTAATAGACCTTTCAAAAGTACTCAAGAGTAGTGAGTATTACGCTGTAAAAAGCTGATGCATCTACATGTACTTTGTGGATGTGTCTAAACGTAACATTCTGTAGTGCATTAAGTTATTGCCCAGCAGGCACACGACGTCATAAGACGTTAATATTAGGTTCGATTTACGTTGTGATGTCAGGTGACCAAAATTCAACGTCTAAGGACAACATTATATATGATGTCCAATAACGACATCAAATGACATTAATATTTTGTTGATTTTAGTTTGTGTTGGAAAGTGACCAAAAACCCAATAGACATCATAGTGGTAACGTCCACACAACGTCAAGCTGTAACATCATTAGACATTGATATTTGGTTGATTTTAGATGTTGACATGATGTCGGCCTGACGTTGGGTTCAGATGTCAAACTGATTTTCATTTCCAAACAAACTGCAACATCCCCACAATGTCGGGGTACAACGTCAATCTGACGCCAATTTGACATCTTGTGCCTGCAATTTTGGTGTTTAAGGCCATTCTGGTCATCATACAGTAAACATCCGTGATCTTCTCATCAGTGACATGCATCTAAACAGTCTCTGGGTCAATTGTAAATATTTTCTTGAACACTTTTAATGCTTCCAAACAGTTTGCTGCAAATATAAATTGCACATGTTTTGAGGTAGTTGATTATGATTTAGCAGTTATATGCGATTTGATTGGACAGGAATCACAGGGCTGATTCCTCTAATCCCCATAGACAAGAAAAATAAAGTAGTGACTGCAGGTTGAAGGAAAAGAACCAATACAGCACTAAAAATTTACTCGGGAAAGTAAAAGTACACATTTTAAAACTTAGTAAATTACAATTTCTGAGAAAAACTACTCAATTACAGTAGTTTGAGTATTTGTAATTTGTTACTTTACATCATTGCTTAATTTAACTTTTGTAAACCTCATATTATTTATTAGAAAGTTGTTTTTTTTGTTTACATAAATGTAAATATACTCAATGCAAACCAAATTTTGTTTTTTAAACAAGAATTGGAACTGTACTTGAAAACCATTACAGAGTCTCATAACAGGAAAGCAGTTAAAACTTATAAAACACATGCTTTTACCTTTTACCTTCTGGTCGACGCTACAGAGCACTGCGCACCAGAACAGCCCGACACAGAAACAGTTTCTTTCCTCAGGCAATCCATCTCATGAACACTTGATGATAATAATTGTGGAACCAACATCACTACTTGCCATACACTTTTATACACATATACACTTATTTAACAACACACTTTACATGCCAATTTGCACATAACAGCTGCACATATAACGTTGTATATAGTAATAAACATGTACATACACTTGTCATTCTGTATATTTGCACTCACTACTTCAATTTTTTTAAAATATATTTATTATCTGTTTTTTGTCCTGTCTCTGTAATGCTGTTGCACTGTAGAAGCTCTGTCACGAAAACAAATTCCTAGTATGTGTGAACATACCTGGCAATAAAGCTCTTTCTGATTCTGATTCTGATTCTTCTTTATTTAATATTCTGCATTAATTTTTTTCCTCTCTTATTTTTTATTTATTATAATTTTTATTGTTTTTCTTCTTTCTTATTGTCTTTCTTTTGCTTTTAAAAAAGTAATATCTGTATTGTTAGTACTATACTTCTGTATTTCTATCTGTTGTAATTGCCTGTTGTTATTGCAATTTAAAAAAGTGTTCGAGCCATCCATGGTTACTGGAACAATAAGAACATCTTGTACAAAAACAAATCTCTTTTCTTCAATAACTGGTTTAAAAATCATATAATTTTTGTGTCTCAATTTTTCAATGATTTACTATGTAACTACTCTGAATTTTTAGTCAAGCATGGAATTCCTGTAAGCCTAAAAGACTTTGCTATTGTTGCTGATGCAATCCCACAAGGTGTTTTTATGCTTTTAAAGGACTTTCATTTCCAATAACTTGTCATTCAGTGGACATTTGCAAAACATTTATTGGTAAACAGTGCCTTTCATTATCTAAATCATAGGTCTCAAACTCAATTCCTGGAGGCCCGCAGCTCTGCAGTTTTGCTCCCACCCTAATCAAACACAGCTGATCTAGTAGTGTCTAGTAGTCTTGAACACCTTGATTTAGTTGGATCAGCTGTGTTTAAGTAGAGTTGGAGCAAAACTGCGCAGAGCTGCGGCCCTCCAGGAATACAGTTTGTGACCTAAATCTAAATGCAATAAGAAAATAAGAGCTGTGTTTCAGGAAGATTCTGCTAATGTGCATTGTCATATTGGAATGGTTATTAAATGGTTGTAAATGATATTTCATGGAAGAAAGTTTGGTCATTACCCACAATTATTTTATTACAAACAAAATAAGAGAAGTTCTTTTTGCTTAGTGAATCCTGAAACTTCTGTTCATTTATTTTGGAATTGCCCTCATTCAATGACATTTCAGTGTGATGTTCTTGATTTTATAATAGATTATGAGAAGGATTTTGAATTTACATATGAGAATGTTATCTTTAGTTTCCATGAATGTGAAAAGGAAAGTAATACTTATTTCATAAATCTTATTCTTTTGGTTGGCCAAATGTATTTTGAGTCTGTTGAGGAATCAACAACCTAAAAGCAATACTAACAAGGACTTTGATAAAGGACTTGGCACTTGTCTTGGACTAAATGACTGAAAACCCCTGGATTGTTGTTGTTGACATTTGTTGTTAATGTTTTTCAAGCATTCAATAAAAGAAATAATAATAAAATACATCTATGGTGGAGTGCCATCACTGCACCTGCGCGAAAACAGAAACAAACTTCCGGGTTCAGGGGGTGCGATTATTAAATATTCCCGAACAATCAATAGTGTGTAATATTCTTTTCAAGTAGGCTCGAGCAGACTTGATTAAAAGATTAAATTACATAATTTTTTTTCTTTCATTTCATGAGACGATCAGCTTAATAGTGTAAATAAAATGCGTATTATTGTTTTTCCTCAGCTGTCTTCAATGGAGAGCAAATTTACTGTTATTTTATTTATGAAATATTCACGGGATGTGTCTGGAATGACAGCAAGCGTATATAAAACAAACAAAATTAACGTGGCGTAGTTCATAAATGCTCTGATGAAAAACAAAACTTGATGCACGTGATATCAACCTTACGTAAGCATATCTCTCGCGCGTGCGCAGTAAGAAGCGACAAACCAAAACTGTCGTCCAACTTGATAACCACGGTGTAAAACAGGTACATTTTTTATAATTTTTTTCTAAATGCGTTCAAATATGTTAATTAATGAGTCCGACATTTCTGTTTTCTCTCACACGATATAGCTTCCACTGCACGAACATTTCCAGCAATGAGTCAGTGCAAAGTAGCTCTGGTCACTGGTGCAAATAAAGGCATCGGCTTCGCGATCGCGCGTGCATTGTGTAAAGAGTACACTGGAGACGTGTATCTGTCATCCAGGGATGTCGGACGAGGAACTGCAGCGGTGGACAGTTTGAAGAAGGAGGGACTGAACCCGCTTTTCCATCAGCTTGACATCAATGACCCAAACAGTGTCCGAACTGCACGCGACTTCTTCCAGGAGAAGTACGGGGGCCTGGACGTGCTCATCAACAACGCTGGAATCGCCTTTAAAAGTAAATAAAAGCAGTTTAGTCAGAAATTAATTCATAGTTCACCCCAAAATGAAAATTTGATCACCCTTATACTTGTTTCAAACCACTACACTGAAAAAAAAATATTTAAAGATGATTCCTTGAAAAAAAATGTACGTTGAGTGGTTGTAGACAATTTATTTGTGTTGAATTTAAACAAACAAATTAAGTTGAACTTTATTAAATTTAATTTGTTTGTTTAAATTCAACACAAATAAATTGTTTGCAACAGTTTTGCGTGCAGGGGAGGTTTATCATAGGATATGTTTGAAACAAGTATTTCTTTCTTCTGTTAAACATTATAGGAAGATATTTTGAAGAACGCTGAAAACCTGTAACCATTGACTTCCATAGTAAGAAAAACATATACTATGGAAGTCAATGGTTACAGGTTTTAAGCTTTCTTTAGGTTTTTTTTTATTATAGGGTATGTTTTGAAACAAGTATTTCTTTCTTCTGTTAAACACAAAAGAAGATATTTTGAAGAAAGTACTTCCATAGTTTTTGTTTTTCCTACTATGGAAGTCAGTAGTTACAGGTTTTCAGCTTTTTCGGGGGTGTTTTATTATAGGATATGTTTGATACAAGTATTTTATTCTTCTGTTAAAAACAAAAAAATATATATATATATATTTTGAAGAAAGTTGAAGCCTGTAACCATTGACTTCCATAGTAGGACAAACAAATACTATGGAGGTCAGTAGTTACAGGTTTTCAGCTTTTTCGGGGGTGTTTTATTATAGGATATGTTTGATACAAGTATTTTATTCTTCTGTTAAAAACAAAAAAAAAAAATATATATATATTTTGAAGAAAGTTGAAGCCTGTAACCATTGACTTCCATAGTAGGACAAACAAATACTATGGAGGTCAGTAGTTACAGGTTTTCAGCTTTCTTCGGGAGTGTTTTATCATAGGGTATGTTTGAAAGAAGTATTTCTTTCTTCTGTTAAACACCAAAAGAAGATAATTTGAAGAAAGCTAAAAACCCGTAACCATTGACTTCCATAGTATTTGTTTTTCCTACTATGGAAGTCAATAGTTACAGGTTTTCAGCTTTTTAAGGGTTTTTTATTACAGGGTATGTTTTGAAACAAGTATTACACTCTTCTGTTAAACACAAAAGAAGATATTTTGAAGATAGTTGAAAACTTGTAACAATTGACTTCCATAGTAGGAAAACAAATACTATGGAAATCAATGGTTACAGGTTTTCACCTTTCTTTAGGGGTTTATTTATTATAGGGTATATTTGAAACAAGTATTTCTTGCTTCTGTTAAACACAAAAGGAAGATATTTTGAAGAAAGCTGAAAAACCTGTAACCATTTACTTCCATAGTAGAAAAAACAAATACTATGGAAGTCAATGGTTACAGGTTTTCAGCTTTTTCAGGGGAGGTTTATTAAAGGATATGTTTTAAATTAGTATTTGTTTTTGTTAAACACAAATTAATAAATTTTGAAAAAAGCTGAAAACCTGTAACCATTGACTGCCTTAGTTGTTTGTTTTTCCTACTATGAAAGTCAACGGTTACAGGTTTTCAGCTTTTCAGCTTTTTCGGAGGTGTTTTATTATAAAGAAGAAAGAAAGCTGAAAAAAACTTCTTTTGAAGAAAGCTGAAAAACCTTTAACCATTGACTTGCATAGTATTTGTTTTTTCTACTATGGAAGTCAGTGGTTACAAGTTTTTTTAGCCTTTTTTAGTTTTTTTTTTATTATAGAGTATGTTTAAAGCAAGTATTACTTCTGTTAAACACAAAAGAAGATATTTTGAAGAAAGCTGAAAACCTAACCATTGACTTCCACAGTTTTTGTTTTTCCTACTATGGAAGTCAATGGTTACAGGCTTTCAGCTTTCTTCAGGGGAGGTTTATGATGTGATATGTTTGAAACAAGTATTTCTTTCCTCTGTTAAACACAAAAAAAGATATTTTGAAGAAAGCTGGTTACAGGTTTTCAGCTTTTTTTGGAGGTGTTTTATTATAGGGTATGTTTAAAATAAGTATTTTTTATTAGATATTATGATATTTTTTATAAGATATTTTGAATAAAGTTGAAAACCAGTAACCACTGGCTTCCATTCCCTCCCGATACTATGGAAGTCAATGGATACAGGTTTTTAGTGTTGTTTACTGGAAGAAAGAAAGACATAAAGGTTTGGAATCACTTGAAGACGAGTAAATAATGAGTAAGTAATTTTGAGCAAATGAGCAAACTATCTTGTTAACATCACTTAAAGGGAAATTAAATGAAAATAAACACTCTTTCATGACATTATTCAATATTCACACATTCATTCTCTCACATAAGTTTACCCAAAGATGCATATGTAATTACTGTTAACTCACTTTCAAGTGGTTTCAAACCTTGAAGAAGTTTTTACAATTTGACTAATAAAACAATGTTTGATTTCTTCGTGGCAGTGGCCGACACAACCCCCTTTGGGACCCAAGCAGATGTGACATTGAAGACCAACTTCTTTGCCACCAGAGACATGTGCAATGTGTTCTTACCCATTATCAAACCAGGAGGTAGGTCATACCAGTCATACCTCCCAGAACCTGCTAGTCTGGGGATTTATCTTATCGCATTTCTTCCTTTAAACATTCCTTCCTTTTCTTACTTGAACTCAAAACCCTGTCAGCATTTGCTCATCCTTCACTTGTCACAATGTTTATCAGATTCATTCTTCTGTTAAACACAAACGAAGATATTTAAACAAAAAAAAAAATCAAAAACCAGTAACCATTGACTTCCATGGCATTTGTTTTTCCTACTATGGGTGTCAATGGTTACCGATTTCTGACATTGACACACTAAGTGCATTGTGCAATTTTTATAACACAAAAAGCTTTACAATTTTGTCAAAGATATGGTGAATTGTACTGTTTGAAATATGTTTTTTTAAAGGGATCGTTCACCCATAATTAAAATTTCTTGTTAATTTACTTACTCTAAGGCACAGGTGTCAAATCCAGTTCCTGGAGGGCCACAGCTCTGCACAGTTTAGCTTTTACCCCTTATTAAACACACCTGATCAAACTAATTGAGTCCTTCAGGCTTGTTTGAAACCTACAGGTAAAGCTACGGTCACACTGGGCTTTGTGTGTGCGAAATTCTGTCGTACGGCGCTGCGAAAAGGGCCGGGATTAAACAAGCTTATTAGACATTAAAAAAAGCCAGCGATTGCTTTATGTTTTACATTTCTGCCCAGAGAGGTTGTGTTTTGATCTTCGATTGGTCTCACGCAGTCAAGTGATGCGATTTCGCAGGTTAGAGTTCACCAAGCTTGAACTTTGCACCGCAGCAACCTGCGAAACTTGACGCATGACCCCGCGCTTCCGGTCTGACGCATTTCCGTGCGTATGAATGGAAGTCTATAGGAAGAAAAGTCAAGTTTGACTGCAGCTTAAGTGTGTTGAAGCAGAGTTAGAATGAAACCGCTGCGGTCCTTCAGGAACTGATTTTGACACTTGTGCTCTAAGCACATCTGAGAGATGTTGGAGACATTTTCTCTTCAGTAAAAATTTTTTTGCTGTAACCATGGTTGTTATAAAATGCAAATGAACAGCGAGAGTGTAAAAAAACAAATAAAACCGGTAACCATCAACGTCCACAGTATTTGTTTTTCCAACTATGGTTGTCTGTGTTTACCGGTTTCTTGTCTTCAGAAAAAAGAAACTCCTGAATGTAAATAAATACTGAATGAAATGTCATTTTTTGGGTGAACTGTCTCTTTACAGTTTTTTTTACAGACGCTAGGACACATTTCTCAATGTCCCTATACTTACTGTAGGTCACTTTTGCAAAACTCTTCACACAGTGAGCACAACATAAGTCTATATGGGCTAAACTGAGGATCAATTCTCATCCTTTTGGCACAAAATGCATTCAATGGCTATATCTCTCAAATTTAATGAATTCTTTTCTCACTCAGACACAACAACTGCCCAAACTCTTTGTACGTACAGGACATTTTGCACATGCTTACATACTGTTTTCAAAACTGTTAAACTTCTGTTCAAAACAATAACATCATGCAAAACTGAATCAGACAGCAAAATTCAACAGCAATATTTTATTGAAACATATTTCAAATCTAAAAATGGAGTTTAACCAGCCACGGATGATTCTCATTGTAGATGAACATCTACACAGGTGTTACTCTTTCAATTTCATTGCAAAAGGAGACAACTGCTGAATAGGTTTGTATTGTGATGTAAACATGGACCCAGCCAGAAATAGAGAAGTGGCTGAAAGAGGAAGAAGCGTGGCTGGGATGGATCAGACATGCCAGAAGTTTCTTTCCTAGGTGTATTGCCCTAGATGACATAAGATGTGTGATGTGGATGAGAACCTGTGGCCAAATGGATAAGTCAGAGTAGATTAGCATTACTATTGTATCTGTATCAGTGGACGGTGTGTATACAAATTATTGTATTTTGGAATTACTTGGTGCAAAAAAATAAAACTAAAAAAAGACATAAAATACTGAGGAATTCTGCATCATGTCTGATTCATTCCAGTAACGTATATTGCAGTTATAAACAGAGATGGGTTCTTGTTTCACACAAGAAAACTCTGTGTAATGCTACATGTTGTTAGTGCTTTTTCGGTCATTGTTTTGTGGGTGACAAAGTGTGTTTGTCGGCTGTGAACCTTTGCTAGTGTTCTGGAAGAATGAGTTTGAGACCTGAAGAAAGTGTTTTGGTAGTTGTAGTGCATTATGAATGTGAAATGAACTGCTTTGCCAAGCTGAAAGTCGGTTAGGAGAATTGTGTGAAGAGTTTTGCAAAAGTGACCTAAGTATTGAGAAATGTGTCCTAGCGTCTGTCAAAAAAAACTGTAAAGGTCCCGTAACGTGCTTTGAAATGTGCAGTTTTTTTTTTATTCGATGCAAGGTTAATTTAGCTAACGAAAACGAAAAAACAAAAACTAAAATTTTAAATCATTTTCGTTAACTGAAATAAAAATAAAAACAAGAGTTTTTAAAAAAAGTAGAACTAACTGTAACTGTAGCTGTCTCTTATTTCAGAGGCTGCATCCTCCGAAAGATGCAGACTTCAAAGGTGAATCTTTCGAAGTCCACACAGGCCGAATCGAGTGTTTTGAAATGAGACGATCAAGCCTACAGAGAACGGATCCTATCACCTTACAACTGTTACAGCTGTCGTTAATAAGCTGTAATAAAATGTGTAATGATTTTTTCAAAGTAAATTTAAAACTTTCAATGATCTGAAGGCAAAACAAGGTTTATAAAATCTGGAAATATATTTCCTTAAACATGTACACGTGTAAACTGTCTATAAAATCACTTTTTAGTAAGACATATCGTACTCCTTTTTGTTTTGTTTTTTAACGTGTTTAGATGTCCACGTAAAATAAAACCTAATTCATACCTTTAATCCAAAGTTTTCTTTTAAAAATGCTCAATGACTCTTGGGATTGAGGTCGCAAAGGATCCACTAGTTGTGTCCTTCATTACCTCAGAAACGAAGGACACGTTTTGAGGCTGCATTTGAAGGAGACTTTGAATTTTTAAAAAAACGGGACAGCCTTCGTTGCGCCACGATGACGTAGTGCCCTTCGAATGCATCCGTCTGAGGATGCAGTCTCTGCAATGAGACACCACTATTGTCATCATTTGCTTACCCTTCATATTTATGAGTTTCTTTCTTCTGTTAAGCACAAATGAAGATATTTTAAAAATAAAAATAATTAATTAATTGAAAACCGGTATCCATTGACTTACATTGTATTTGTTTTTCCAACTATGGGTGTCAATGGTTACCAGTTTCTGACATTTTTCGAAAATATATTTTCTTCAGGAAAAAAAGAAACTCATGAGGATCAATAAATTTTTTCGGTGAACTGTCTCTTGGTCAAAAAAGTCCCGTGAAGTGCTTTGAAATGTGCATTTGTTATTGAATGCTTTATGTAACATAGGGTAGTCCCTCCCTTTTTTAAAAAACAGCCAATAGCGTTTTCTTTATAACAGCTCTGCCAGTGAGAGTGGTTGAGCTCAAGCACATCAAATGAAAAGCAAATGAGAAACATCTTGAAGGAGTCAGCGCATTGCAGATACTAGAGAGCATCTGATTGGTCAAGATTGGATGAGAAATTGAAGTATGAGGTGACGTGAAAAAAAGCAATGCTCCATTTAGATGGAAGTGACAAACTACAAACTTTGCTTATACTATATACTTATAGTATACTTATATCAGTTTTATATATTCTAAATGCAAATTGTGTCATTGTTTTGTACCACACCAGCTCTTAGATATCCTTAAAACTAACAAAACAATACCAACATCTAAAAAAACATTATTTTAATTTCACTTTTTTTTTATCCTTCTAGGTCGATTAGTAAATGTCTCCAGCGTAATGGGCTCAATGGCACTAGGCCGCTGCAGTCCAGAACTCCAGGCCCGATTCCGAAGTGACGATATCACAGAGGAAGAGTTAAATGGACTAATGGAGCGATTCGTCCGTGAGGCTCAGGAAGGGGTTCATTCAGAACGAGGATGGCCCTCAACAGCCTATGGCATCTCTAAAACTGGCCTCACCACCCTGACTCGAATCCTAGCCCGAAATCTGACCAAAGAAAGACCTGGGGATGAGATCCTGTGCAACGCCTGCTGTCCAGGATGGGTCAGGACTGACATGGCTGGACCAAATGCAACCAAATCACCAGATGAGGGCGCCATCACTCCAGTGTACTTGGCATTGCTGCCTGCAGGAGCTAAAGAGCCTCATGGCCAGTTTGTTTCAGAGATGAAAGTGCAGCCTTGGTGAAAGAGAGGTTTGTGTATATGTTATAGTCTGGAGTCAAGTCGAGAAACATCCAAATGAACCTCTCTGGTATCATAAAGCCCAACTCAGACTGATTCTTAAAGGGATAATTCACACACAACTGAAAATCCTCTTTGTTTACTCACCATTCCCTTCTTCCAAATAAGCTTTACTTACTTTTTAAGCTGTCAGTGGTTACAGGTTTTCAGCATTCTTCAAAATATCTTCTTTTGTGTTCAACTGAATAAAGAAACTGGTTTGGAACCAGTCGAAGGAGAGTAAATAGTGAGTAAATGTTCATTTTTTGGTGAACTATCCCTTTAAGGTGCTCCAGAAATAAGTTTCTAAGTGCAATTGTGCAATTAATTGTAAATATAACACAAAAAGCTTTACAATTTTGTCAAAGATTTGATTAATGTGGTGAATTGAAGGTTTCAAGTATGCTTTTTAAAGGGATAGTTCACACAAAACTGAAAATTCTCATGGTTTACTCACCATTCGCTTCTTCCAAACTAGCTTTGTTTACTTTCAAGCTGTCAGTGGCTACCGGTTTTCAGCATTCTTCAAAATATCTTCTTTTGTGTGAAGCAAAATAAAGAAACTTGGGTTTGGAATCAGAGGAGAGTAAATAGTGAGTAAATGTTCATTTTTGGATGAACTATCCCTTAAAGGTGCTCTCGAAATAAGTTACTAAGTGCATTGTGCAATTAATTGTAAATGTAACACAAAAAGCTTTACAATTTGGTTAAGGAATTGATGAATAGGCAAATAGAGTGTATTTTAAGTGTTTTTTTTAAAAAGGATAGTTCACCCATAATTGAAACTTTCAGTTAATGTTAAGTTGCTTACTCTAAGGCAATGGCCGTGAACTCAATTCCTGGAGGGCCACAGCTCTCCATAGTTTAACTCCAACCACCTCCAACTCACACCTGCTTAATAGTCTAGTAGTCTTAAACACTGATTAATTTGATCAGCTGTGTTTGATTAGAGAAAATCTGTGCAGAGCTGCGGCCCTCCAGGAATTGAGTTTGAGTCCTATTCTCTAAGGACATCTGAAGAATGTTAGAGACATTTTCTCTTCAGTAAAATGTTTTTTTTTAGCCATGGTGATTATATAATGCTAATGAAGAGCACTTTGAGAGTTGATAAAACAAAATAAAAAAACGTGCCTACTGACTTTAGGCCATATTGAGGGACGTAAACAATAACACAGGTCCTAAGGAATTTTCTTTTTTAGAATTTTTTAATTTCCATAACTTCTGAGGGTCTAGAAAGCTCCACATATTGATAGGTGTTTAATGACAGTCGTGTTACCATTACTTATGACTGAATCACATCTTGTAACAGTTCTGAAATAGTTTGACGACAAGCAGGAACTGTTCATGGAACAATAATATCGCCATATTGAAATGATCTATGTATTGTCATCCTAACATTTCATACATCCTGACATTTATGCATTACTCAATTTTTTTTTGTATATATTTTTTTGTCTCTCAATTTTGATGAATCAATCAAGGACCACACGTTCAGATAAAAAAAAAGTCTTCTTTGAATTACTGGATCTGAATCACCTACATTTTTGATGGCCTGAGGGTGATTTAAATTAACAGTAAATTTTATTTTTGTGTGAACTGTCCCTTTAAAGTACATGACTGCAACCACATAAATACATTTTTATGTGAAATTTGGAAGTTTTGTTAAACTTCACAGACCAAAATGTGCGCAAAGATCCATTTTGAGCAAAAAAAGCTGTTTATTTACAATGCAAATACAAACATTAGCTACATTACACTGTAAAAAGTGATTAGTTGACTTTAAAACAGTGTTTCTCAACCACGTTCATGGAGGACCACTAATACTGCATGTTTTGGATGTCTCCGTTGTCTGTCACACCTGTTGCAGGTCTTTCAGTGTCTGCTAATGAGCTAATGATATGAATCAGGTGTGTTGGATTAGGAGACATGGAAATGTGCTGAGCTGGTGACCCTCCAGGAAATTGTTGGAGAAACACTGCTTTAAAACAAGTTTAAACCTGTTGCTTTTAAAGCGATAAGTTGACTTTACTCAAAGTGAGTAAATCCGTTGCCTTAAAATTATTTAAATGAACTGTGCCTAATTATAAAAGTTATTATTAAACTGATTATAAAAAAGTTATTTACAAACAATTATAAAACAGATCTACTCACTTTTTTAAGTAAAAGTCAACTTGTTCCTTGTAGGCAACTTGTTTACTCCCTTTCAAAAGTAAAGCAATTAATCGCTTTTCAGTGTAATTACTTCTAAATTAACAATCATTTTTACTCTGTGTATTGTGAGTGCTCTTGTAATGTTTGAATTTATCAATGTTGTATTTCTACATAATATTGATGATAGTTTGTTTAATCTGAAAATAAAAATGAATTACAACAATGTTATTTCTGTGCTCTGTTGTGTTCCCCTTGAATCTGAAATGCACTGTTTTGGATTATTCCAATGGATACCAAGCATCATCGCCGTATGTGAAGTGCAATATAGATACAGTTGAAGTCAGAATTATTAGCCTCCATCAATTATTAGCCCCTCTTTTTATTTTTTTCTCCAATTTCTGTTTGACGTAGAGAAGTGTGAGATTGGTGTGGCTGAGAAGAGCTATGCCAAAAAGCTGGAAAACCAGTTTTCTGCCAACGACCCTGCATAAGTGTGAAAAAGCCTGAAAGACATCACTAACTACAAGACATCATCCCCCAGCATCGACAGCAATAAACATCTTGCAATGAGCTGAATATGTTCCACTGTATGTTTAATACCTCTGACCAGACACCCCACACCCACCCTGACCATCTCCCTACACAGCCATCAACACCTCCAGCCATCTCCCTCTCCCCCCTGCACTTCAGATCAGTGAGGATAATGTGCATCAGATCTTCAGTAAACCGAAGATAAGTAAAGCACCAGGCCCAGACGGTGTTTCACCAGCCTGTCTGAGAACTTCACCAAATCACTGGAACAGTGCAAAGTTTCATCCTGCTTCAAATGCTTCACCATCATCCCAATTCTGAAGAAGCCAAAGACCACAGGACTCAAAGACTAGTGACTGGTTGCCTTAACATCTTTGGCCATGAAGTCATCCGAAGGACTGGTGCTAGCTTATCTGAAGGACATCACTGGACCTTTGCTGGACCCCCTGCAGTTTGCCCATGGAGCAAACCAGTCTGTGGATGATGCAGTCAACATGGGACTGCATTATACCCTACAACATCTGGACAAACGAGGGAACTACGCAAAGGTTCTGTCTGTGCACTTCAATTCTGCCTTTAACACCATCGTTCCATCCCTGCTCGAGAACAAACTGACCCAGCTCTCTGTTCCTAGTCTGTCAATGGATCACCAGCTTTCTGACAGATAGACAGCAGCTAGTCAGAATGGGCAAAATCACATCCAACAGCTGCAACCGTACTAGTCAAGACAGTGTTACTAGGTGAAGATGCTGGACTTTAGCGCTGTCTGCAGGTGTAGTAACGAGCAAACAAAGAAAACAAGTTGACCTCCGGGGAAACTCCCGATCATAGATATATGTGTATATGTGCATTTCTCTGGCTCTGGATGGCCACAGTCCTCCACTGCAGCTTGGTCCCGCATTGATTTCAAAGGAGCGCTACCCTGTACTAAAATGGCGGCTCTATTGACGCATTCCTTCCAATAGACAACAACAGGGTAGGCGACATCTAATGGATATATCTATGCCGAATTTCATTCATACTTTTCACATTCATACTGTACAGAACGTACTTTTCTAACAGCCGAGTAGTACGTTTAAATTCAAATGCAATACCTACTGAGTAGTAGGCGGTTTCGGACGCAGCCATAGACTCTGTATATATATGTATATATATATATGTATATATATATGTATATATATATGTATATATATATATATATATATATATATATATATATATATATATATATATATATTTAAATTATTTTGTTTTCCATTCACAAAAGTGTTTATCTTAAAGAAATAGTTGTAAAATGTTTATTTTTATATTAATTTATATTAAATGTTATAATTTATATTTTTACTAAATTTCTTCCACAAAAATCTCAAAATCACCTTATGATAATGTCCTATTTAAAAATAAAAGTCTGACAGTAATTAATTTAAAAATGTGGTATAGAAACTTTATTTTTTACTTTAAATGCTTTAAAAAAATCATGAAAAAGTTTAAAGTTCATGTGTTTTGTATACATGTAATTTCTTAAAATTAAATTAATCTTTTTTCAACACTGTATAGCAACACACATATTTAACTGATTGAAATGTATATTGGGCAATCTCAATCTCAGACACCTTTGTTTTGTTTTTTACAAGGTTTCAAAGTAGGGGAAGGATCCATTTTCTCAGTCCTGTTACCAAAAATCAAGTTTCTTTTTCAAAGGATGTTTTAAAAATGTCAATTAATTATTTTGTTTTCATTCACAAATTCATATTTTGTTTATCTTAAAGAAATTCTTAAAATCATAAAAAAAGTTTGTGTTTTGTTCATATAAATATATATATGTGTATATATATATATATATATATATATATATATATATATATATATATATATATATATATATATATATATATATATATATATATATATATATATATGTATGTGTGTGTGTGTGTGTGTGTGTGTGTGTGTGTGTAATTTCTTAAAATTAAATTATGGATGTATTTTTCTCAGTCTTGTTACCAATAATCAAGTTTATTTTTCAAATGATGTTTTAAAAATGTCAACTAATTATTTTGTTTTCATTCACAAAAGTGTTTATCTTAAAGAAATAGTTGGTAAAATGTTTGAATAATTTATATTTGTTACTAAATTTCTAAATTTCTATATTCTTTTCTCAAAATTATATTACATAATTTGACAATATCATATTTTAAAATATAAGTCTGATTGTAATTAATTGAAAAAATATTATATAGAAATGGTGGCGAAGCGGTGGCCTCACTGCAAGAAGGTTACTGGTTCAAGCATCGGCTGGGTCAGTTAGCATTTCTGTGTCGAGTTTGCATGTTCTCCCCGTGTTCGCGTGTTTTTCCTCCGGGTGCTTCAGTTCCCCCCACAAGTCCAAAGACATGTGGTGCAGGTGAATTGAGTATGCTAAAATTGACCGTAGTATATGAGTGTGTGAATGAGTGTGTGTTTCCCAGTGATGGGTTGTGGCTGGAAGGGCTTCTGCTTTTATGGACCTCAGATTAATAAAGGGACTAAGCCGAAAAGAAAATGAATGAATGATGAGTGATATAGAAACTTTATTTTTACTTGAAATGCTTTAAAAAAATCATGAAAAAGTTGAAAGTTCATGTGTTTTGTTCATATATTATTATTATTATTATTATTATTATTATTATTATTATTATTATTATTATTATTATTATTATTTTTACATTTCTATCTCAAAATCACATTGTATAATAATATCTTATTTAAAAATAAAAGTCTGATTGTAATTAAAAAATGTAGTATAGGAACTTGAAATGCTTAAAAAATCATGATTTTATTCATATATTATTATTATTTTTAAAATCATGAAGATATAAATAAAAAAATATTTACCTTTATACATTTCTATCTCAAAATCACGTTCTATGGCAATAATTATAATGTAAAAGATTCACAGAACAACATGGTTTAAAGCATTTTTAACTTGTTGACTCAGATTGAACAAACAACAACAACCAAAAAAATAGCAAGAATTAAATGAAATACATAAAAACATTGAACATAGTTTCTTGTAAAGCACCTGTTTCGAATGCTATCATTCGACTGAGTAGGCGTTATCAGTGGTTATCAGCTGATAGATATGGGCCAGTAGGGGCCTTCTGCGCCTTCTAGTAGGCTGGAAGGGCATCCACTGCGTAAAAACATATGATGGATAAGTTGGCGGTTCATTCCGCTGTGGCGACCCCTGACTAATAAAGGCTGAAAAGAAAATGAATGAATAAATAAATAATTCTCGTAGTTAGTCAGCTATACTAATAGAGAAGACTCCAGATCTGTTTTTACATTGCTGTGAAGATTTGGTTTAGGATTAGGGTAGGTGTAGATGTTAATAGATACAATTAATGGGAAATGTATTACATAATATAAATAATTCTCGTTAACTTCCAGCCACAGATGGATAACAACATGGGCCTACCAGTAGGTGCAGAAGGCCCCTACTGGCCCATATCTATCAGCTGATAACCCCTGATAACACCCATTCAATCGAGTGATAACATTCGAATTGGCTGGTAAACCAATGTATTTTTTTACAAATTAAATAAAATGCAAGACGCATCATCAAACTTTTTAGCATTTCAGCATGACACACTATTTCCTTTTTGCAGATCAGTCCAAAGTTTCTTTATTCTAATTCCAGAAGTCACACCTGGCCATTCAGTGCTATAGCTGGGCTGATTGGTAAGTTGACTAAATCCCAACTTTTGTGTGTGTGTTGCAGATAATGCTTATGACCCAGATGTTCGTGCCAGACAGATGTGGATCGACAGGACGTGCATCAGTGGACTGGACTGCCTCTCGTTTATGGATAACGGACTGGGTTTGACCAGAGCCAAACTGCACAAGATGCTCAGGTACTAAGCACTTCACTTGAGCTAATTTAGTGTTTTAGTCTTTAAGTACAGCGAGTGAAAAGTGTGTGAAATGGATTTGTAATTACTGGATGTTATAATTGCAGGGGAATCAAGAACTCTTAGTCACTTAATGCAAGGGATTCGCTGTGGCCTTATGTCATTAGCACTAAAAGCCTATAACATTAAACCAACATTGAGCACCAGGGCCTACTGCCAGAACAATTAAAGATTGCTAATTAGCTTCCTGTGATCACTCTACTAATTCCAATATACAGTGTACTGTGCCTAGAGTTGTGAATGAATGCAGCTAGTTCATGCAGCTAGTTTAAACTGCATTTAAAATGTTTCCTGAGTAAAATAGAAATATGTACAGATGAATAAACGTGAGGAAAGCCTGTGAAGAAAAACTGTATAAAGGACTGTGCATAAAAGACCATGTATAAAAGACAGACTGAAAGATTCTCTTTTGAGTTTCTCAGCTTTGTTGTTTCTGACATCAAACTTCTGTCTTCTGGCATCAAAACCTTAAGACTTTCTCATAGAAGAAGCAGACACCATATCACTTTCTGCTGACATTACAGGACGTGCTGTGGAAATGGCCATCCGTTCTAAATCTATAAGTTTGCTAAAAAAAAAGTAAATTAAATTTATAAAAATTTTAAATATTGTAAAAAATTAATTACATTTTAAAACATATATTTTAGAAACAGTTACTTTAAATGACAACAAAATTCCATGTTGAAATCAAATAAATACAGTCTTGGTGATTATTAGGGACTTTAAAAACACTTGTGTGCCGTATCATTTGTGTTTTAATAATGACGTATAACTTGTGTTTTTCAGGACAACAAATGGGGAGCCTGAATTTGACTTTAACACCAGTAAATATGACATTCTGATCAGGTGGAAGATCAGTGAGTGAAGCAATGGTGAACTCGCCATTATCCCAGAAAGTGGATACTCATTACGGGTGAGTGGAAACAAATCTTGTAGATCTAGTTGATGGTAGAAATTGACATCATTGTTTATATGTGTTAATGAAAAGAGGCAAATGTTATTTACACACTGAATATAATTTCAATGAAGATTTAAGTAAAGTATGTTTACAATTAAATAATTAAACTTTAATAATAAAACTTTTTTAGAGCCATGCATGAAAAAGAAACCACTTGGAATATATAATATATATATATATATATAATTTTTTGGGGAGTAACTCAATATTGTAATGCATTACTTTCCATAAAAAGTAACCAAGTAACGCAACTAGTTACTTTTTTGGGGAGTAACTCAATATTGTAATGCATTACTTTCCATAAAAAGTAACTAAGTAACGTAACTAGTTACTTTTTTGGGGAATAACTCAATTTTGTAATGCATTACTTTCCTTAAAAAGTAACTAAGTAACGTAACTAGTTACTTTTTTGGGGAATAACTCAATATTGTAATGCATTAGATTCCATAAAAAGTAACTAAGTAACGTAACTAGTTACTTTTTTGGGGAATAACTCAATATTGTAATGCATTAGATTCCATAAAAAGTAACTAAGTAACATAACTAGTTACTTTTTTGGAGAATAACTCAATATTGTAATGCATTACTTTCCATAAAAAGTAACTAAGTAACGTAACTAGTTACTTTTTTGGGGAATAACTCAATATTGTAATGCATTAGATTCCATAAAAAGTAACTAAGTAACGTAACTAGTTACTTTTTTAGGGAATAACTCAATATTGTAATGCATTACTTTCATAAAAAGTAACTAAGTAACCTAACTAGTTACTTGTTTGGGGAATAACTCAATATTGTAATGTATTACTTTCATAAAAAGTAACTAAGTAACGTAACTAGTTACTTTTTTGGGGAATAACTCAATATTGTAATGCATTACTTTCCTTAAAAAGTAACTAAGTAACGTAACTAGTTACTTTTTTGGGGAATAAATCAATATTGTATTGTATTACTTTCATAAGTTACTTTCCCCAATGCTGATAACAAATATATAATGTCAGTGCGGGCGTTACTTTTAATTTATTGTGTTACTTGCAATTTAATTTCCTGCAAAATGTTCTAGCAATTTAAACTCTTAGGTGGGAGATTAATTGTTTTTTATCATTATTATTATTTTCCTATAGGCATACTGTAGCATCTGATACCTGAAACCTCGCATGCAGATCATTATACGAGGGCAAAGAGTGAAGAGTCAACTGATAACCAAAAGTCTGGCTCATATTGCACAGGACAACTACAGGCCATCATTCCTTGTATCCTTAAAAACATATTGTGTTGTTGTTGTTGTTTGGAGTCTACACACACATAACCATCATCCCGATCTTAACATTTCTTAACCCCTTCCTCAGAATAAGCGTTTGCGCATCACTTTCGGATACAACACCAAAAGCAAAGAGCGTTATGGGATTATGATGTACCATAAGAACAGACTAATAAAACCATACGTGAAAGTGAGCTGCCAATGTAAGGTAACCTGAAACGATTGCTTGTTGCTTCATCTCCTTTATTCCCATAAATCCAATACTGAAAGCGGCGGTTTTGCGTTTCTAACAGGCCGAGAGGAAAGGTGTGGGCGTTATTGGTGTTATAGAGTGCAATTTTCTTCAGCCCACTCACAACAAACAAGACTTTGATGACACCGATAAATACAGGTGCGCTGTTTATCACTCTGCTGCTATTTACTCTAAATCATGCCCTTGGGTTGCTTTGATGGAAAGGCACTATTTTGTACAGGAAGATCATGCACAACCTCAGCATAAAGCTGGAGGAGTACTGGAACGAAATTCGCTACAAACGAAAGAAAGAGGATCCAAAGTGCACCGTGGCGGTAGAGGATGTGTTGTGAGTATGGCTGTCAAGAACCTGTCAGTAGCCATAAGAATCACAAGTATGTTTGTTTGTTTTTTTACTCGCTCTTCACTTGTCACAAACCTGTTTGAGCTTTGTCAAACACAAAAGAAGATATTTTGGAAGCTTGTGAACATTGACATCTATAGTATTTTTGTTTTTACTATGGATGTCAATGGTTACCGGTTTCCAACATTCTTCAAAATATCTTCTTTTGTGTTCAACAGAAGAAAGAAACTCAAACAGGTTTGGAACCACTGGAGGGTAAATAAAAAGTGAATACATTTTTGTTTTTGTGTGAACTACAATTATATAGGGGAGAGCGGCGACCAAAGTTTCATAAAACCTATTATTAAAAGATACTGTTTTTAGCAGAAATATATTTTTGCTGTGGTTACTAACTCACAAAAGTGCTCTATCAAAATCAGGTGTTATTTTGTATCAGTGTAGAACAACTTCACAATAATTTCACTTTAAACAAAAGTTGCACATTGTTATACTTTTGACCCAATAGGCAGAGGCAAAAGTAACACACAGGTGGGTCAAAAGTAACAGCAATATTTGCTAGATTTACTGGCTTAATCTTGTTTATTTTAAATATATCTGACTATAACCTTGTTAATGTTAACTGCAAACATATTTTCCCTTTAAAAAATATTAAACTGCATTTTCATTTTAAACTTCACTTCCATCCAATGTTTCAAAAGCAACCAAACAATGCAAAGTGTTAAAATTTTCTATTATTTAAATTTTTTTTTTTATTGTTATTAGCAATATGCATTAATTTTTTAAAACATATGAGTCAAAACACTGATGTCTACATCAATGACCATAATTCCATGAGACAAAATTAGATCTTATGTATGCTTTAAGCGATGGGTTGGACCAACAACTTTTTGCTTTATCCCAAGTGATTGTAGTGAAAAAAAAAAGCTCCTACAGTTAGTATTTTATCAGTTTTAACTAGTAAGTCCGGAATAAAACCAGAAAAATCGTTTAGAAAATTGACATAGGGTCGTGGGGGTCTATATATGGTGATTAAAGTTGATTGAATATAAATCAATTAAGTTGTCTAACCGAAATTTTAAGAATTGAAATTGTTTCAGCTCATTTTAAATAAGAAGCTTGAAAGAGCAACAGAATTGTGAAAAGTGTATACCACAATAGCTCTTTAAAAAAATGCACTTGCCAAAAAAAATCTGAAACAGTTCCTGAGCCCAGCTGTTTATTAGACTTACTCACGAAAAAAGAAACAACTTGTAATAAGGAAAAAAGAACCATTGAAATAATTTACTTTTTGCACTAAAAACAGAAATTTGGAGCTAACCGTGGGACACGCTCTCAAAATCACATGATATTTGGAAGCTCCATCAAGGGTTGTATGCTAAATTTGTTGTTATAACCTGTAAATCAAATGTTGTTAGGGCTTTGAGAAAATCACTTGTTGTTCCAAAACTTTATGACTTACTTTTGCATAAAAAAAAAAAAGAAAAAAAAATTGGCCATAGTGAATGAGTGTGTATGAGTGTGTGGGTGTTTCCCAATACAGGATTGCAGCTGGAAGGGCATCCAGTGGGTAAAACATATGCTGGATAAGTTGGCAGTTCATTCCATTGTAGCAACCCCAGATTAACAAAGGGATTAAGCCGAAAAGAAAATGAATGAATGAAACCAACCACTTAAAATCTGGCTGCACAACAAATAATTCATTCAATCATACATTTTCTTCGGCTTAGTCCCTGATTTATCAGGGGTCGCCACAGTGGAATGAACCTCCAACTATTCCAGCATACGTTTTATGTAACGGATGCCCTGCAGCCGCAACCTACTGGGAAACACTAATACAGTTTCGCATTTGCACACACATTCATACACTATGGTTAATTTACTTTATTCACTTCATTATAGAGCATGTCTTTGTACTAAGGGGGAAACCGGATCACATCACAAATAATCCATATCCAAAATAAAAACTGAGTGAGAGATATCTTTGACTTTGTGCTTTATTTTTATCCGTCATGAAAATAACATTACGCTTGGCAGTTTAACGTGACATTATATGTGAACAAACTTCTACTGACATATTTTGTATATGTGTGTGTTTTGTTCTTCCACATGATGCATGATGTTCCCCCAGATGATTTTTGCTTTGAATTCACTTCAAAACTGTAATATCCAATCTAAGTAATATTAAAAAAGTAAGACTCATTTGGGTTCTTGTGGTTATACGTGGTTTGCTGTGAGTAGTTTACTAGTCCTAATACTGTTAGGTGCCTTTTAAAATTCAATGGATAGAGAATAATGTCATCTCTTTGTATCCAGTGTTTCAAAACACTTCATTGATTGTTTACAGTTTTTATGAACATTTCCTCTCGTAAATCATGCAAAGCATCATGGGATGTAGTAAAAAGCTAGATAACACTAAGCTTGTCTGTTTTTATTTCCGTCTCTCCAGAGTAAAGCAGAAATTCACTTCCACAGAACCTCAGATTAAAGTGACTCCATCTTTCTGTTGCCCCGTTCACCCCTCTAGAAGATCTCTCTTCTCAAACTCTGCAGCCTGCTTTGAACGAGGAGAGAAAATCTTCTGTGATGAAAGGATTGGAGTTGCATCGGGGTCCTGTATGTGAAAGAGATGCATCATCTGGGACAGGGGGGGAGCGCGGCTCGGCGACGGAGCAGATAATTGAATTGGCCCTGAAAAATGAGAAGAAAGAGGTGGTGCATCATGGAGGTGGTGTTGATGGTGAGGAAGAGGAGGAGGAAGAGGGATTGAAGCTGGCAGAGGTGCAACAGAGGTGGCAGGATGAGTTAACAAAGTTGATGAACGACAGAGATGTGTGTCGTAAGGAGCTGGAGGAGATGAGGGAGGACAGCGCCGCCCTGGAGGAGGAGAGAAACTAGCTTCTCAGCAGGATAAGATCATTTATCTGACCTCTGAGATATTTCAATTGTTTGTGATAGTTAGGTAAGAGTTATATACAGGGGCTGAACAATGAAACTGAAACACTGGCCAATTTAGTGTTGGAGGATTCATGCTAAATTTGAGCAGCTTGGTGGCCAAACTTTATTGATTAGACATTGCACCAGTAAGAGCAGAGTGTGAATGTTTAATTAGCAGAGTAATGGCACAGTTTTGCTTAAAATATTGCAATGCACACAACATTATGGGTGACATACACTCACCGGCCACTTTATTAGGTACACCTTCCCAGGTTGAACCCGATTTTACATTCAGAACTGCCTTAATCCTTCGTGGTATAGATTCA
Source organism: Danio aesculapii (assembly GCF_903798145.1). NCBI lineage: Eukaryota > Metazoa > Chordata > Actinopteri > Cypriniformes > Danionidae > Danio > Danio aesculapii. The sequence goes on along the minus strand of NC_079435.1, from coordinate 13,775,233 downwards.
ACAAGGTACTGGAAATATTCCTCAGAGATTTTGGTCCATATTGACATGATAGCATCACGCAGTAGCTGCAGATTTTTCGGCTGCACATCCATGATGCAAATCTTCTCTTCCACCACATCCCAAAGGTGCTCTATTGGATTGAGTTCTGGGGACTGTGGAGGCCATTTAAGTACAATGAACTCATTGTCATGTTCAAGAAACCAGTCTGAGGTGATTCACGCTTTATGACATGGTGCATTATTCTGCTGGAAGTAGCCATCAGATGATGGGTACACTGTGGTCATAAAGGGATGGACATGGTCAGCAACAATACTCAGGTAGGCTGTGGCGTTGACACGATGCTCAATTGGTACTAATGGGCCCAAAGTGTACCGAGAAAATATCCCCCACACCATTACACCACCACCACCAGCCTGAACTTTTGATACAAGGCAGGATGGATCCATGCTTCCATGTTGTTGACGCCAAATTCTGACCCTACCATCCGAATGTCGCAGAAGAAATCGAGACTCATCAGACCAGGCAAAGTTTTTCCAATCTTCTATTGTCCAATTTTGGTAACGAGTAACGAGTGCTTATTTGAGTTACTGTTGCCTTTCTATCAGCTGGAAGCAGTCTGGCCATTCTCCTCTGACCTCTGGCATCAACAAGGCATTTGCGCAAACAGAACTGTCGCTTACTGGATATTTTTTCTTTTTCTGATCATTCTCTGTAAACCCTAGAGATGGTTGTGCGTGAAAATCCTAGAAGAACAGCAGTTTCTGAAATACTCAGACCAGCCCGTCTGGCACCAACAACCATTTCACATTCAAAGTCACTTAAATCAACTTTCTTTCCCATTCTGATGCTCAGTTTGAATATTTAAAAAGGTGTTGGATGATTTGTTTTGCTACTATACACTGTAAAATAAAATATTACTGCCTACATTCTTTTAGTTGAGGCAAATGAACTTTTCTAGTCATCTCAACTTACTTCATACAAACTGACTAAAATATTAGGTTCAACTTTTTACAACATAAAAAACTGAAACCTGATTAACTTATTAAACTAAGTTAAAGTTACTTAAAATACACCTATGATGAAAATCATCTTCTCTAAGCTGTTTGGACAGAACTGTGTGTGGTATAGTGTGTCCAGAGTCATATTGGGGTGATATAAACACAATAAGTCTCTTTTTTTTTAAATTTCTCGACGTTAAACAAGGACCCAAATGCCAAAGTTTTTGAGACCCACCTCAACGTAGGAGTTCGGTTTCCTCGTCTTTCAAATTGATTGACATGCATTATGTTTCTATAATAGCACAGAACATTTTTGTAAGGATACTGGGATTAAAAATCTGTTCCAACTCTCTATATAAGTTTAAAATATTTTTAAAACAGCATGTTTGTAATAAAAACAGAAAGGCCCAATCCCAATGCTACTTCTTTGCACTTCCCTTAACCCTTCCCCTTGTTTTGCATGTTCACGTGAAGGGGTAGGCGTGTCCCAATTGTCTTTAGCTTGAAGGCGTAGGGCTAAGGGAAGGGCTAGATACCCCTTCAAATGGAGATTTTTCAGCACCACACTCGAAACCAAGTGTAAGAAAATTTCCCAGAATACACCATCTACAACTAAAAATGGAAGTCAGGAGATGCACAAATTAGTATTTTCTGTCATTATTACGACTTTTTACAATGAACAATAATATGCTTTAATACAATCCTAACAACGTTCGTGTTTTACCGTCATGCTTAAAAAAAAAAACACTAAAATAAAAACAGCTAAACTTCGCTATCTATAATCCCTAATAATAACTCCTGTATAGCAGTTCCACAACATTCTGACACTCGATGACACTCGAATACCCTGTCAGAAAAGTCTAGTGGCTGGAAATGAGCTTTTTACAGTGTCTTGTATAATGTTAATGTTGTTTTTTTGTGTGTTTACATTGATGAATATGTCCAGGGTGTAAATGCACAATACAGTTACGATCTTATTGCCACATTAGATCGATATGATAACATGATATATGCCTTCAGTGATTTCCTGAAGATAAATACCAAAAAATAACACAACTGGAATAACTGCAGCAGTCGCCATCATCGATCTCATATGAAGCAAGAGATCGTGATGACATATGATGACCTGTGCAGGTGTTGTAGTGCTGTCCCATTTCTTAGGGGTAAATTTTTAAGCCCTTCCCCTGCACACTCTGTTTCAAGGGCCAAGGGGAAGGGGTAAAGGTGCAAAAAGTAGAATTGCAATTGAGCCTAAAATTGCCATGTAATTCTTAACCGCTTTTGTCACCATGGCCACATGGTGTCAGTAAACGCTAATATGTGCATGTGTACTGCAAACGGCGTTTGTGTGAGACTCATCAATTCAGAAAGACTTGAATAAACTCCACATCAAATACACTAAATAAACGTACTTGTTTTTTTTTTGTACTAATAAGCTCTATTTCAGCTTCATCCGTGTATGTCTCTATCACTGACTGCTGTTTATCTTATGTAACGCATGATGAGAAGCAGACATGCACATGGAAACAGTGGGCAGGGCGAAGCAGCTCATTTACATTTAACAATGTACTCAGAGACCCAATTTGACAGATTCTGGAGACTATAATAAATTATCTGATGTGTATTTTGAGCTGAAACTTTACAGACACATCCTGGAGATACCAAAGGCTTATCTTACATATTGGAAAAGGTTTATTAAAAAACATTTATTGTCGTGACTCAAATCTTGGTTGAGTCAAGTGAACTTTTAGTCATTTCAATTTACATCAATCAAACTAACTAAAAATATTAAGTTCGACTTTGTATACCTTAAAAAATATTTACAAAATTTAGTTGAAACCTGATTAAATTAATAAACTAAGTTAAAGTTACTTAAAAAGGCTTATTGTTGTGACTTTTTATAATGTATTTATACAGAGCATCATTAGCTGGGCCTGCAGAAAACACTAAAGTATTCATTGGGGCTTGAGCTAAACAAACAAATGTCATTTTAATTAACTACCTTTCCCCTATCAAGTTCACAGTCTGAATTTGCATGCCTAGGTGACTATCGAGAGGAATGGCCTGCATGCTTCAATGAAGATCTGAAATGTTGACATTCAAGTACTAGATGTTCATTTTTCTCAGGGAAATATCTCTTTTCTACCATGACCTCTGTATCCTTTCTGGCTCTTTCCACAGACCAGCCCTCTTCATATCTTATTTCTGAGCTCAGCACATACTCGTCTACCACTTAATCTGTCACTCTCACTATTAATCAGATCTGTTTTTAAAGAGATCCTTCCTCCAGTAAATACAGAATAAAGCGACTCGGTGAACTTATCGGCTTACATCCATTTGTGCTGAAAATAAAACCTATGAATGTGAGCTAATCATTAAAAGGCCTATTTTATTTTTAACATCACACTCCGTTCATCTGCCAAGGAGAGACCAATATGAAACATATAAGAACACCCGTATGCATTAAAGGTTGTGAGTTAATTAAATAAACTTTTTACTACTCTTCAGACAGCAACATTTACCAATTTGTCAAGTTAATAAAATAATAATGATATGTATTTTTGGTAGCACTTTACAATAACAGCACATGAATAATGATGTATTAATATGTAAACTAAACATTACTTTATTATGGACTAATGATGAGTTAATGCATGTGATAATCATGGACTAACTTTAACTACAACATAAGTCACATGATTAGATGTGTGAATAACGGCTACCTTAATTACTTGTTAGTACATGAATGTATTAATTACCATATCAGTTTATGCTTAATTTAACCATCATGAACTCATGAGCTGTTAATGTATAATTATATCATGACTTTACTTGGAGGGGCACATCATTAATAACCCATTGTTGCTACCCAGTCTCATTCTGAAAACATAGTCCCGTGGACGTTTCTGGAGATCGCGAATTATGTAGCCGGAGGTACGTACAGCTGCATTTAGTTTTTTAAGCGAATGCTACGGGGCGGTGGGACGTTGTTCCCTTTCGTGCTTACCGGCTGACCGCTTACCTCCGTGTGGAGGGCTTTCCCACCGCAACCAGTTTGTCCGGTTAGCTCGTCTTGTACGTCGGCAGACTTGAGACACAGAGAGAAGCTGACCACGAGGACGACGACCGGGTTCGAGTCCGGGGAAGAGCGGTTCCAGAAATCAGGTAAGACAAAAACAGAATCCAAAAAATAAATTGAACAAGTTCATAACAGGCTGAGAATGTGGTAAAATCCGAAAACGTGGTAAAAATCAGACAAGTGCTTTTCTTTTTCTGGACAGCTTTTTTTTTTTTGTAAATTGTTGGTTGGGTTTAGGGAAGTAAGCAGGCAAGCGGGTCAATCTGTAAAACTGCTTGAGTTTTGGGAAGGAGGAGGAGGGTGGGTCGGCCAGTCAATCATTCAGCCAGTCGGATGGACGGTCGTTCAACAGCGGCCTCTTGTGGGTTTACGTGAGAACGCCGCGGGTGCAAACGGCGCTCGCGAGAGACGTTCGAGATGCGAAATAGTGCGCACAGCGGCCACTTGCGGATTCGCGAAAACAAAAACTGCACAAATACGTACCTCCCGGGACGTATTTCGCGGTCTTCAAAAACGTCTACTGGACTACGTTTTCAGAATGATCCTACTCATGAACTACTTATGCACATTCGTCTAGTGCGTTTACACTGAATAACAATAGATACGTGTTCTGTCAACATAAACATGAACAGTTTGAACACAGGAGTTCATGTGTAGTTAAGGATGATTTAATTGTGATGTGCCCCTCCAAGTAAAGTCATGACATAATTATACAATAACAGCTCATAAGTTCATGAACATTACATTTAGCTTAAACTTAAATGTTAATTAATAAATTAACAACATGTATTAACAAGTAATTAAGGTAGCTGTTATTTACTCATGATTACCCATGATTAGCGCATGCATTAACTCATCAATAATTCATAATGAAGTAATGTTTAGTTTACATATTAATACATCATTATTCATGTGCTGTTATTGTAAAGTGTTACCGAATTTTTTATATATGTTTTTATAATAAGCATAAGTCAGATTTATGATTTATTTTTACGTTAAAATATATTTGACATTTTATTTTCACCAATTTTATTAGAAAAATTTAAGCAGACACTTGCATTTAATATTAATTGTATGTACATGAAATGACTAACATAATTAGAAAACTTAAATTGCAATAATATTTCACAACATGAATGTTTTGGCTCTATTTTTTTCATAACCGCTGAAACTTTCCCCTGAAAACATAAGAGAATACCCCAAACTTTTGAACTGTGGTGTACATACAGATTGTTTTCTGGATCATGATAAAACACCCTAAGCAAGATTGTCTCAGCAGATGTTAATTCTTCAGACTCTTTACCTACCAGCTGATGGAGAGGCCACCTGTCAGTGTTATAAATGGACGACTCTTGGGAAGCTTACGTGACTGTTTTCTTGCAACCAGCGTCATTAAACGCCTGAAGTTTCCACAATATTGCACTAGCCCTGCCAGGGCATAACAAGAGTCATATGTAATGCCTTACATATGAGAACTGTGGGATGACTGTGTCACGACCTAGTAATATAGTTATTTAAAGAAGTAGTTCACCCAAAAGTCACCATTAACTTCTAATATGACTTTCTTCCTGCTGTAGGAGACTTGTTAAGTCACTATTTATGAACATAATGAAAGTCAGTGTAGTCTAGCACTGTCAAATTCAAAAATGGTGAATAAATAAATGTGAAAAGATATAATAATACAAATCCATATGATTCACATGGAGCGACATTGTTGCACAGTGGTTAGCACTATCACCTCACAGTGAGGTCCCCGGTTCGAACCCTGGCTGGGTCAGTTGCCATTTCTCTGTGGAGTTTGCAATGTTCTCTCCATGTTGGCGTTGGTTTCCTCTGGGTACTCCGGTTTCCCCCACAGCCCAAACACATGCGCTATAGGTGAATTGAATAAACCAAATTGGCCGTAGTGTATGAGTGTGTGAATGAGTGTGTATGGATGTTTCTCAGTATTGGGTTGCAGCTGGAAGGGCATCCGCTGTGTAAAACATGCTGGATAAGTTGGCGGGTCATTCCGCTGTGGCGACCACTGATAAATAAAGGGACTAAGCTGAAGGAACCTTTTTTCATGCACATTTGTTGTTGTCAGTTAAGACCCATCTCTGGTTGGAGCTTCAAAAACAAACTGGTAAGGAATGAAACATTCTGATAAAGATTTAAAGATTTGAGATAAAAATTATTTTGTACTCACAAAATAAATATCTGTTCTAGCTTGATGGTAACTGACAGCTTTGTTTGCATGTTTTGTATACAAAAAATTACCACTTTATGAAAAAGCGCATCAATCTGAGTCAGCCACTCTTTCAATCTTCTCTAATCTGAAAGTTGATAAGGAAATACCCAAAAGTTAAAAATATAATATGAGGACTGCAATGCTCTAGAGCAGAGATGCTCAAAGTAGGGCCTTTGGGCCAAAATTGGCCCATTGTAACCTTTAATTTGGCCCACCATCCTATCTGAGAGGAGAGTATGACGGAGAGGGTGAAATGCCTTTAACACAGAGATTGTAATTTTTAATTTGACGTAACTTTTTTGTTTAATTGCTGGAAAAAAGCAAACTGAAATGAAATGTTTCAATTAAATGTTGTAAATTAATCTGATTTTATAAAATGTAAACACTGTTACTTGATGGACAGGGGACTATGCAGAAGACATTGCCGAGCAAACAAGACTAATACTAGTGTAACTCTGTTTAGATTGTTTTGTTTTTACTGTAATAAGTTCATTATAAAAAATACTGTATTAGTATAATGCAATGTTTTCTAGTCATTTTTAAAATATTATTAAATAAATTAGGAAATTACCCATTGCAACTATATTTATCTTCGGCCCACTAGCCTCAATAAAGTTTGGTTTTTTTGCCCTTCATAAGAAAAAGTTTGGGCACCCCTGCTGTAAAGTCTATGTAAACAAGTTGCTTACTGCGTTATTGCTGAACCCATCAGTGACCATATAATAATGGAAGGGAAGAATACCCAGAATACTGTTTACCAAAAACCTTAAAATACGTAAGCATATGTTAAATTACAGATTCAGCAGATCAGCATATTGTTTTCTTTCTTGGTTCCACTGATTGCTGGAAATATAAGTAGGCCTGGACGACGCAGTAGGTAGTGCTGTCGCCTTACAGCAAGAAGTCTGCTGGTTCGAGCCTCTGCTGGGTCAGATGGCATTTCTGTGTGGAGTTTGCATGTTCTGGTTCCAGGGTGATCCGGTTTCCCCCACAGTCCAAAGACAAAATCATAGGTGAATTGGGTAGGCTAAATTGTCCGTAGTGTATGAGTGTGAGCGAGTGTGTATGGATGTTTCCCAGAGATGGGTTGCAGCTGGAAGGGCATCCGCTGCGTAAAATGTGTGCTGGATAAGTTGGCGGTTCATTCCGCTGTGGCGACCACGGATTAATAAAGGGACTAAGCCAAAAAGAAAATGAATGAATGAACAAGTAGGCCTAAAAAGTTATATTTTTCTTCTAATTAAAACGTTAGCCTTTTCATAATTAATTCTGGATCACTAAACCTCAGATAAAAGAATAAGTTTCACATTTCACAATGTTCACACTTTAGCTAGCTAGCTGTTTCATATACACTCCCAATTCGCATACTGTCCGTCCTAAATCATATTTGAAAATAGAATTGTCCCGAATTGTAGTATGTTGAAAAGAGTTAGCCAAAGGTTCCCGAATGGTTTACTATATTGTCGGTAAAAAAAAAAAAAACTATTTAATTTTGCTCACAGTTCATTGCGCATTGGACGTGAATTCGAGTAGAACTACAAACATGGGTGAAAAGTGTATATAAACTACAAACATGATGGACGCGCGAGACCAAGAAGAGGCTTCGGCAAAGTTGTTTGAATGACTGTTAATTAATATCTAGCCTACTGGAAAATAATTAAATCGCGTTTCCTGTGTTATATTTCATCTGCAACAACACTACTGAACTTATTTAAAGACGTGTTTGGACATTAACGTCTGAATGCATAATTATCCTGAGGAGATTTCTCTGCACGAAAGACTAGTGAATGGGAGATTAGCCTGCTGCCGCTTCTCCAATAAGGTAGGTAAATAAATATGAAACAAATATGGATGATGTGTGGATGATTGACAGGGCTCATAACTAAGCAACACAACGATCTGTTAACGAGAAAGTAGTATGTCCCAAAGCTTGCATACTCTTCTGTTACACACTCAAAACAAAAGCATTTAGTTTTTCTTCCCAAAAAAGTACATACTTTTTGGGTATAAGTATGCGAATTTGAACGCAGCAATACTATTAAGTAGCTAAACTATTTATTAGAGTTTCTGTGTTATTGTTTGGATAAATGCATCGCGTGACCTGTTTAATAACAGTTGCCACGCAAGCTGCATCACTTACTATGTTTTTTCCACCTAAATGGATTTGTATTTTACCAAACAGGTAAGAGCTTGATGGTTTCTTCACTTGTTTTTTAAATGTTACATATCACTGTTTCCCTGAATGCTTATGGCAGGTTTTTACATAATTTTTCAAACCACACACGATTGGTTGTCTAACCGTCGGTTCACACTGCGTACTGTACGTAATTTAGAGTGAAATCTGAATTACAGGTGTGAAACGTAATTTACTCAGGTGATTTGAAGGATGATAAACTTCACTAACAGTTCTTGTATTTCCTGAATCTTCTGGAGATGTTAGGTTTTGGTTACTAGAATATCAAATGTTATCTTATGGCTGCAAAAAAGTAATTTTTTAACTGTCTCCAGCACACATTATGAGAACATTATTTGCTTGCTGGGCCCTGGCGTTCAGCTCATTGACAAAAACTGTCCACTTAATGTAGTGTTTCATCTAAACTGGGATAGTATATCATTCAAAATCCTAAACATTTTCAGTTTACTTTATTGTTTGAGGCAGAAATTTAATGAAGGTCAGTATGATGAAACAGACTTGGAGGTTGTGTAAGAAAAAGCTTAATCTTAATCTTAAATTCGCCACTTCACACCAGGTCCCGAGGTCAGGCATTTTTCTTTGACTTGCAAAATTAGACAGGTCCATTTCTTACAGCTTTAGTATTTTGAATTAAAACAATATGCCTAGGGTTATGTGATTTCCTTCGATCTTTACTCTGAATATCATGTTGATTTATTGCCTACACGCTGAGCCAGATCCAGCCCTCCAAATGGATTTTAATGGAGTCACATTAGTGGAGTTGTTTAAGATTAGGGCTTATCAGACAGCTCCGATTCACTCCTCACTTCATATCAATCCATCTCAACTTGTACGAGGCCTGTGAGAGTTGTATATAAGGTTGCTGTTATGGATATGCAGACAATCCCTCATGGTTTCATGGAAAACTATAGGGATTATAATAAAGTTAAAGAGATAGTTCACCCTAAAATTCAAATTTGCTGTGAATTTAAAGGTGCAACAGGTGATTGTCTTCGGAAACTATTTTTGTTTTGCTAATTGAAAGTTTCTTCATTGAAGTGAAGTTAAATTAAGTGGCCAAATGTATATTTATATGTAATATTCCATGGAAGGTGTAGGACCTTGAAAAATGTTCGGTCAAAATGTTCGGTCCAAACATTACAATATGGTGTCCTGTCAAAATAAGTTATTTGCAATTCTCTGTACACACTGTTTGTGCAGAAAGGATAACTTCATTGGCGCATTCATGGACATGTTTCAGACAGAGAATGGCAGGCAAACATCAACAATCTACTTTCTTTTTTAATGTTTGGTATTAAGTTTGGTATAATTGATTTTGGTATCATGTGACGTTGACTAGGGCACGTGAATGCATTCAGGAGGCATGGCTTTAGATGGCAATTTGTTTGTTAAGTTGTGATGTACGGAATACTGTTTCCAGGTCCAAGCCTCTACTCATGTGAATTGAAAAAATATTCGTTTTTGGCCACTTTTTATTCATATTACACATTGAAGTCAAATTTATATAAAATCATGGTGTACACAACAGTCTCTAGATTTGCTGCATCATAGACACCAATATTTTAACAATTTATAAAAATTAATCACTTTCTGGCCATCGGATATTAGCCATGGATATATATATATATATATATATATATATATATATATATAGAGTAAGGGAATTTTCACAGTATGTCTGATAATATTTTTTCTTCTGGAGAAAGTCTTATTTTTTTAATTATGGCTAGAATAAAAGCAGTTTTAAATTGTTTATGAACTATTTTAAGGTCAAAATTATTAGCTCCTTGAAGCTAATATTTTTTTCGACTGTCTACAGAAGAAACCATCATTATACAATAACTTGCCTAATTACACTAACATGCCTAGTTAACCTAATTAACCTAGTCAAGCCTTTAAATGCCACTTTAAGTTGTATAGAAGTGTCTTGAAAAATATCTTGTCAAATATTATTTACTGTCATCATGGCAAAGATAAAATAATTCAGTTATTAGAAATGAGTTATTAAAACTATTATGTTTAGAAATGTGTTGACATTTTTTTTTCTCTCTGTTAAACAGAAATTGGGGAAAAAATAATTCAGGGGGGCTAATAATTCTGACTTCAACTGTATATATATATATATATATATATATATATATATATATATATATATATATATACACACACACATATTATATATACATTATACATAACTGTATATATATATAATTTTTTTTAATTCATGGCTTTTTTATTTACAGAAACTATAGACACAATAATGATTATAATCATCTCTAGGTATTAGTTATGAAATGTATGAGAAATTAAAAGAAAAGACTTAGCAATGTTATAGCAACTTTATAATATCATTAGAGAGTAAAGAGAAGGTTGTGTCAACATTAGCAAATCTGTGAGCAAATTTTGACCTTAGGTATTGTTGATGTGTTATTGATCTACTTAAAAACATTCTCTCAAATGTCCACAAGGGGACGCTCAGTCTTCAATACATCCCTCAAACACAATTTCATCCTATATATTTCAGCTAATGAAACACAAAAGCTCAAGAATATGCGCGATCTCTCCGGAAAACACAAGAACGCATCAATAATTCACGCTAAGGTCATGTCTGTTGCTATTCCTATTACCGAAGCAGCTTAAAGGCAACAGGGCCATAGGAATCAGTGTGCAGTTATTAAATAATTTAGGCATTACTGACTGCATCTGTATACTGATGATAGCGATAGACGGCTCTTTTCAGGAAAGCGTTCATTTCATATCCATTGCGCTTTCCTGTAGATTTAATAAAGTGATTACACTTCCGTAGCCTAAATATAATGTTTAAATAATGCATATGTAGCATTTGGGAGAGTCCTGGTCCCCTTAAGCTATAGCAGCGTCACTGGGGATTGAGATCGTGATTGAATTCGGTCTGAAGTCGTAATGAGGACACAAAAGAGACGTATTTTTGCCCTCTGTCTCAATGTGGAAACACCAAACACATCTATAGAAACATCATTAGATTGAGAGATTGAGCTTTCAAAAGGCTTTTATTACAACGAGAAAGCACAAAACATTTGCACAACAATCAGTCCAATATCACGTAACACCAACTAAATGAAACATCAAAATCAAAAATCATCCTAAACAGGGTGCAAAAATTTGTTCATCAATGACTTCACACAAGATCCCTTTATGGCCCAAAGAAAATCAAAAGAGGCAAGGTCAGTCATAGCTTTGAAATATCAGAAATCAATTAAAATTAAAGTTAAAATGAGAGAGAGAGAGAGAGAGAGAGAGAGAGAGAGAGAGAGAGAGAGAGAGAGAGAGAGAGAGAGAGAGAGAGAGAGAGATGATGGTGGTGACAGACATAGAAGCATTAGAGAAGGATTTTAAGAGAGAAGGCTGGTTTTATCTTCATTTCATTTCTGATAGTAAGAATAAACCAAACATGTTTTAAAACACAGATTAAAAAAATACAATAGATTTCAAAAATATAGTTTGTTAAGAAGGAAAACAGTGAGAAAATACAGTAAAAGGACACTGAAGAAAACGATTCATTGGATTTACTAAATTATTTTTTAAGGTAAGTGGTTGGAAATAATTTCTATGGGCTGAATTTAAACAAACAAATTCAATTTAGTAATGTTCCACTTAATTTGTTTGTTTAAATTCAGCCCATATATATTGTTTACGACCACTTGCCTTTAAAAAATGTTGTAAATCCAGTGAATAATGTTTTTTAGTGAAGGATGTGTTGTCAGTCGAACTGGACATATAGCACAATTTAAGTCTAGAATTATTGTCATGGACAAAAAGAAAAAAAATGTACACCACCATTCAAATTGTGTTTTATGAATCTTCTGGGGATGTTAGTTTTTGGTTGCCAGAATGTTCTGGAAAGAGGCGGGTCAGTTGGCATTTCTGTGTGGAGTTTGCATGTTCTCCCCGTGTTGGCGTGGGTTTCCTTCGGGTGCTCCGGTTTTCCCCAAGTCCAAAGACGTGCCATAGGTGAATTGATTAAACTAAATCTGTGTGTGAATGAGTGTGTATGGATGTTTCCCAGTACTGGGCTGCGGCTGGAAGGGCATCCAATGTGTAAAACATATGCTGGAATAATTCATTCCGCTGTGGCGACCCCTGATGAATAAAGGGACTAAGCCAGAGGAAAATGAATGAACGAATGAAGAGCGTTCTGGAAATAGTATTTCATGGCTGCAAAAAAAGAAAGTTTTTTTGAAAGAAATATCTTTATCTTTATTCACAAAATTAAACAAAGATGACAGTAATATTTTCTTTATAAAAAAATTAATGAGTATTGATTGTATTAATGCTTTGTAAATTTGTTGTTTTTATAAATATGTTGTTATTATTCATTTTTAAATCTGTTTTAGTTGTTTTAGCATAGCCTGCCCTATATCATTTTTGCACAGCATGTAATATTTGTTTTTACACAGGCAAACTACATAAGAATTTCTTTTTTTTTTTTTTAACCAACTTATTTTTATATATATAGGGCTGCCACAATTGGTCTGTATAATCGTGTATTGTGTATAAGTCGACAATGAAAGTTAGTCGACATCAATATTTTTAATCGACTTTTTTCCCAGTACTGGCTGGAAGGGCATCCGCTATATAAAACATATGCCAGAGTAGTTGGCGGTTCATTTTGCTGTGGCACCCCTGATAAATCAGGGACTGAAAATGAATAATGATAGTTTTCGTTTTCACTCTTTGGCTAAAATAACTAATTATAAACCACTAAATTACAGACTTATTTAAAACATAAATATCAGTTTAGTAACAAATATTTAACATCTGCAAACAATTTGTGTGAGTACATTTGTGTTCAGTTGTAAGGATTAGATATATTGTTTTAAAATCAGTGTTGGTTTTAATGGCTTAAGTTCACTATAATAACCCTGCTCAGTTTCTATAGACATATAACCCAGCACAACTGTTTTCAACAATATTACTATTAATAACACAGCTTTCCTAAATATAAAATTATATGATGATTTTTCTGAATAATCATGAGATGCTGAAAACTGAAACTACTAAATAATCAACCTTGCCATCACATCAATACATTTGATCTCATCTTATAATATTTCATACGTTTTTAAATGTAAAAAATCAGCTCTAGTAAGCAGAAGATGCTTCTTTTAAAATATATTTCAAAACAAACTATTAGTATCTATTGCACAAACTTTTGAACCATACTTTATAAGGTATAATTTTGGTCAACATGTAAAAAGGTGTGTATTTTAATGTTCAGTTTCACTGTTTCCCCCCTATGGTCACTAATATATGCTTCACTGTATGACAACTAGCCCTCATCTCCAATTTCTGACTCCAGAGGTGGTATAAAAAGCAGAAACGTCCTCAGGGGCCACATTACTGAACCATCTTAACTGTAAAATCCTGCCTTATCTCTTCAGTTACCATGGCGATTAGAGTTTGAACTTGTCAGATCTTAACTTGAGATAGAAAATTTCTGTATTACGGCCCCTGATCTGCAGTAATTCTGTGGCTGGAGTTCAGAACGAGAGCCGTTATTAGCTCATCTAGACACAATTCAACTACCTTAATAAGACGGAAAATTGTGACGGTTAAAGTTGCTCTTTGATGCCAGATTTCTGCTATTTCCTTCAAAAGAAGGTCAAGCTGGTCTGAAATGAGCACTAAAGTGCTATTACATCATGGTCTATCAAGGATGCATTGAAAAGGAAATATCTTCATCTTTTTGAGATATCTAGCAGTCGATTTACTCTTAAAGATTCCCGTCCGCTGTGACAAAATTAGGATTCTTAAAGGGATAGAGTAGACAAAAATGAAATCAAACCTGTTCCAAAGCTTTTGAACACACATACGCACACACACACACGCAGCACGCACGCACACACACAAACAAACAGTGGTGTAAAGTAACAAATTACAAATACTCAAATGACTGTAGTTAAGTAGTTTTTCTCAGGAATTTTACTTTACTAAGTAGTTTTAAATATGTGCACTTTTACTTTCCCTTGAGTACATTTTTAGTGTTTTATCGGCACTTTTACTCCATTATTTTCCTTCAACCTGCAGTCACTACTTTATTTCTTGTCTATGGGGATTAGAAAAATCAGTCTTGTGATTCCTGTCCGATCAAATTGCGCATAGACGGTAAATCGCATCATAATGAACTACCAGACATGGGTGATTTATTATTGCAGCAAACTGTCTGGATGCATTAAAAGTGTCCAAGAAGATGTCCAAAAACTTTACACTCATTGACCCAGAGACTGTTTAGATGCATGACACTGATGAGAAGATAACGGATGTTTACTGTATGATGACCAAAATGGCCTTAAACACCCAGCAGGCACATGACGTCAGATTAACGTTGTACCCCAACGTTGTGGCGACATTGCATTTTGTTTGGAAATGAAAATCGGGTTGACATCAGAACCCAACGTCAGGCTGATGTCAATGTCCAACCTAAAATCAACCTAAATCTAACCTAATATTAACATCTCATGATGTTAGCTAAATAACTAATTGCACTACAGAATGTTATTTTTACACACACATCCACAAATTACATCAATGCATCAGCTTTTACAGTGTAATACTCACCTCTCACTACTCTTAAGTACTTTTTAAAAGGTCTACTTTTTACTCATACTTTGACTAATATTTACAACAGATACTTTAACTTGCACTACATTTTTAGGCAAGTAATGGTACTTTGACTTAAGTATGATTTTTCAGTACTCCACCACTGCACACAAAAGATATTTTGAAAAATGTTGGACAGCGGCAGCCATTGACTTCCATTGTATTTTGTTGTTACTATGAAAGTCAATGGATTTCTATCATTCTTAACAATATTTTCTTTTGTGTACAACAGAATAAAAAAAACTAAGTCAGGTGTGTTTTAGGGGGTTAGTTCACAACAAAATAAAACTTTTGTTAGCATTTACTCTATTTGCTTTACTATTAAATACAGTACTATTCCTTTATTCCTTTAAGTTAATTTTATGAACAAGTTTGTTGACACAAACTCTGACTCTTTAAACCAGAGGTGCCCAAAGTAGGGCCCGCGGGCCAATGTTGGCCCATGGTAACCTTTGGTTTGGCCCACCATCCCATCTGAAAAGAGAGAGAGAATGATGAGGAGTTGGTTGTGAGCGAATGACAGAAATCATCATTATAAATTTAATGTAACCTTTTGTTTCTTTTAGTTGAAGAGCTACAAAATAACGAAAACAACTAAAATTAAATGTCCAATTTAAATGTTGTAAATGAATCAGACTTTTAAAATGTAAATACTGTCACTTGTTAGAGGACAATGCACAAGACATCAGTGAGCAAATCAAGGCAAAGGCAGGAGCAGCTCCACTAGTGTATTCAGCATTGAGTTCCATTGTGTTATAAAAGGGATTGTTTTTGTTTTTACAATAATAAGTTCATTATAAAATGTTAAAAATGATACTGCATCATTAATTAATACATTTTAAAGCAACATATTCTAAGTATTTTTAAATATTAGCAAATAATTTAGCCATGGCAAATTTAATGTAATATGGTGTGGTATATTTAACTAAAGACCACAGCCCTCAATCAAGTTTGGTTTTTGGCCCTTTATAAGAAAAACTTTGGGCAACCTTGCTTTAAACTTTCATTAAGAGATCAAAATAAATAACCCGCATCAATTACTACATTAAAAAATCCACATGAATTCAGTGATTTAATTCAAGTCTTTTTAAGAGAAATAATTACTTTAGCTGATGAACACAATTTAATTTCATCAATATTGTGTGAAAATAAATCCGATAGTTTTATTACTAATCTTTCAAGTAAATGTAAAATGAGAATTCAGACAGTGTTTTGAATATTTTTAAGGAATGTAAGAAAAAAAAATACATATAAAAAAATTGCTCTTCATGGGGCTAAAGCATAGAGAATGACAGTCATAATCTAAAAAAATATTTATTTTAAATAAATATTGGTGAATATGGGTAAAATGATTAAATGAGGATCAAGAAAATCTAAATCTGTAATACAGATGTATATCTTTTCTGTACACTGTTTCATTAAAACAGTTCAGAGTCAAAAATAATGACCATCAAACATTAATAATGATTTACGTTAATATAATACATTAATATGATTATATTTTACAATGATTTTACAGAAGACGTCCACTAAAAATCCCATTCAGTATAACAATAATAAAAATAAACATAAATCTTGATGGGCTTATTTAAAATAGTAATCATTTGAAGATTCAGACTAAAATATGGATTACAGTGCAGTGCAAAATAATATGAAGCAGTCATTTAAAATGTGTAACATCTTTCCAACCAATAGGTTTTTCCTATATATCAGCAAATAGTTTAAAATAATTAAAAATATAATGAAATTTAGTAGGGCTGGGCATGTTCAAAAACATGAACGCATAGTCTACATTATTTATTTTTGTAAAGGGGAAAAAGTGCTCCACAATGATAGCCGTCTAGTTTTTTCGCAAGGGTTGCATTTCTTTTTTTGTTTGGTCGATGAACTCACCATCAACAAACACTCACCTCTGCTGCACATATAGACATCAACGTTACGGTTGTATATTCCACCAAAACGCCAATAAACACATAGATTTTTGCAAAACGAGACAGATTTCATTGTAGATTACATGGCAGGGTACATTATTTATATTCTCCTGGATTTGTATAAGTGTGGTGGTGTTTGTATCTGATTTCTATATAACACATTAACAAATTTACACAGTTAGGTCTGTATATAATCTTTATTGGTGCTGTCAAATGAGTTATTGCGTTCAGAAAAGTTTGTACAGAGGGATGTATTGAATAAATGTTTATTACATGCCAACTTTTCTTCCATTTTTCGGCCAGTTTCTTGGACTTTCTCCCCCTTATGAGCAAAAACGTTTGTTAACGCAGTCTATTAAAGCTGTTCAGCAGTTCTTATTTTGGCCGATTTAAACATAAAACAGAAACATTTTGATGTTCTAATAGCGATTCATATGTAGAAGAATCACTTCCTGCCCTCCATCTGAATTTTGCTCGTCATCAATGACGACATGTGAAAACAACCTATTCTATTCTATTCTATTCTATTCTATTCTATTCTATTCTATTCTACTCTATTCTATTCTATTCTATTTTATTCTACTCTATTCTATTCTATTCTATTCTATTCTACTCTATTCTATTCTATTCTATTCTATTCTATTCTAAATTCAATCAATACATAGTTCAAATACATTGACCACAAGAAGCACTATTTCTTTTTGAGATTTTAAATATTCAGATATAAACTCATTCATATATTTTTTTCTCACTTTTATCTATATTTGCATTTATTTTTCTCATGCATAGAATTTCTGGGCAAATGTTTTTTTTAGGAATAGTAAAGCCATTTCTAAAAAAAAATTGAATGAAATATAAATTAATTAAATATACACCTTTTGTATGCCTGCAGCCAAATGAACGTATTACGGGAAACCACAGGATAAACGATATAGCATAATTTAAAACAATATACTTTCTATTTCCTCCAGTATTGTCATAATGCACAGCCCTAATATTTAGTATAATCGCTAATTATTTCATATAATAACTCACTTTTCATTTAATTTTCACAAACGTTATCTGAAACATCAATCTTTACACTATAACTTTTATAAATTCAATTTGACGCTGCCACAAAACTCGGGACGTCTCTTCTTGGACCCACATAGAACATTCTTGCCTTGCATCTCCTCAAAGCAGGGCATGTTCTTTCCAGGGTTCCTCTGATTTTCCCAAACATATGCCATGACATTGCCCCCCCCTTGACTTCAGTGCTGGACAGCTCATCGTCCCGACTTCAACAGCGTGTTGTGTTCGCGAATGCCTGCTGATGCATCTGCCATCCCATGTGTGTTGGGCACCCAGAGCCGTCCAGTGTCTGCTGCGTTTCTCCTTCAGGCTGATGGCATGTTAGCGATCAGCTCGGCCAGCATGAGGTCTCACAGCGGCGTCTGGACACTGTCCAAATGTGCAGTGGCCTGTAATGCAGTGGAATGTGATTGGAAACAATTGCCCAGATTGTCTGAATGACAGCTAGAAACTGCTTCATTTCGAGCTCGTTCTGGGCGGGAAATCAGATTTGCGCCGAGCACTGTAAACTGTTTTGCGTTCATTTGGCAGATTAATGGGGAAATTAATATTTTGGTGGTTTACTGGAGGTGATGGCTTTGTCGTGAAATTGAGAAGAATTATGCTGACTTCATTTGTATTTGCATTCACTGATAATTTACAAACTTTGATGTTCAAGAAGCATTTTCAAGAAGTATAATGCTGAATTCAGTTTGTGCTGCTGAATCATTTTGTGCAAACTCAATTGTTTTTAAAACTTTTCATTCAGCTTAGTTCCTCTATTCATAAGAGGTCATCACAGCGGAATGAACCGCTAACTTATCCAGCATATGTTTTACACAGCAGATGCCCTTCCAGCTGAAACCCAGTACTGGGAAACATCCATACACTGTCACATGCTCATTCATACACTACGGCCAATTCGGTTTATTTAATTCACAGACGGCACATGTCTTTGGACTGTGGGGGAAACCCACGCGAACACGGAAAGAACATGCAAACTCCACACAGAAATGTCAACTATCCCAGCCCGGACTCGAACCAGCGACCTTCTTGCTGTGTGGCGACAGTGCTAACCATTTTTTTATTATTATTTATATATCTTAATTAACTAAAATGAATACAAAAGTCTCTACTGTCATTTTTGTAATTTAAGACATTCTTCTTAAAGAAAACCATTAATTTCTTTTGATTTTGAAAAGCGAGGAATTCAATTCAATTCACCTTTATTTGTATAGCGCTTATACAACGTAGATTGTGTCAAAGCAGCTTCACATAAAAGGTCATAGTAAATTGGAACAGTGTAGTTCAGTTTGTAGTGTTTAAGTTCAGTTTAGCTCAGTTCAGTGTGGTTAAATAATCACTACTGAGAGTCCAAATACTGAAGAGCAAATCCAACGATGCGCAGCTCTATAGATCCCGAACCATGCAAGCCAGTGGCGACAGCAGAGAGGGAAAAAAAAACTTCACTAATGGCGGAAGTGAAGAAAAAAAACCTTGAGAGAAACCAGGCTCAGTTGGGCACGACCATTATAATTTCTCCGCTGGCTAAACGACTGGAAGGTGGAGGCTGGAAGCTGGCCTCAGCGAAGACTTGTCTGTCTCTGGAGCGTCACAGGAATCAGTCTCATGTTCAGTATAAAACAGTATTACTCATATATTATAACATTTAAAATAACTGTTTTCTATTTTAATATACACAAAAATGTATTCATTAGTTTCATTCAAAACTGAATTTTGAAAACGGCGGTGTCGCTTGATCTTTCAGATATCATTTTAATAAGATTATATTTAACATTTGTATTATCTTAAAAAAAAACAACTTTTATAATGTTGCAAACAGTGGGGTGTTCAATATGTTTGTGGAAACCATCAATTTTTTTTAGGATTTACATGCAACTATAATGAACAAAATCTTTGCAAATTTGGTTTAAATTATGAATTTCTTTAACTTTTAAACAGTAGTGAAACAGGAAAATACAGTCAAAAAACGTTACGATTTTGAAATTGTCACGGATTGGCCAGGCTCTTCCACCAACATCACGCACCGAGCACCTTCACCTGAGTATTAACCACGCACAGCTGCACCCAATCACTCCCATTCACTATATAAGCACACACCTCACTTCACTCAGTGTCCGGTCTCGTTCCTACGAAGCGGACTCTGAGTGAACCACTTCCTAGGTTTCACTCCCCTACGATCTCAGCAATTATACTTAACTTTATTCTGTTTCCTTCTAGTCTGCCCAGTGTTCCCGGTGTCCTGTCAGCGTTGTGTGTCTCGTCAGTCTGTCTTCCCCGCAAGTCCTCTGGTGTGTGCATTCGGTCATCCTTCAGTGTTTGTCATCCCACCTGACAAAGAGGATCATCAGTTCCACTAAACTCCGTTCATCGCTCCATCAATATTCATTAATACTCTACTGTTGGAATAAACATTGTTTATACTCACTCCCCTTGTTTGTCCGTCTGCTTCCGTAACAGAAGACCGGACCCTAAACTACCAACAGCATGAGCACTCACGATCCCCTTCAGGAGTTGGTGGATTCATTGAAGAGAGTGCTACTACCATCTGCTCCACTTCCCGAAGCACCACCAGCACCGAGCACTTCTTCACCGTCCATCCACTCATCCAGTCCCATGGCTCGACCAGCGCCCTACTCTGGCGGGGCGGAGGAGTGCAATGGATTTCTCCTGCAATGTTCTCTGGTATTCACTATGCAGCCCGAGTTATACCCTACAGATCGGTCCAAAATCGCTTTCATCATCTCCCTCCTCTCTGGGTCGGCTCTTCGGTGGGCTGAAACCATCTGGCAACAGTCTGGGCCGGTAACAAATTCCATTCAGTCATTCACAAAGTACTTCAAGGAGGTTTTTGGTCGCGCGGATGCTGAAGTAGCAGCTGGAGAACAGCTATACCATCTCAAACAGGGAGCCATGTCCACTCAGGATTATGCTCTCAGGTTCCGAACTCTGGCTGCTGCTAGCGGCTGGAATGAGCGATCTCTCCTCACAACCTACCGGTTCGGACTAGAGCCCAGCCTCCGGTTACAGCTGGCCGCCCTCGACGATACGATGGGATTGGAGAAGTTCATCCAACACTCTCTGCGCTGTTCCGATCGTCTGAGGGTCTACCAGCATGATCCTCCACCAATATCCCAAGCACTCCTCCGTTCGCCAGAGCCAGCCGTCCCTCCAGAACCAGAACCCATGATCATCGAATCTGGTAGACTCACGATCACCGAGCGACAGAGGAGGCTGACCCGGGGTCTGTGCATGTACTGTGGCGCCAAAGGACATGTCAGGCTGGACTGTCCCATTCGTCCAGCACGCTCTGTGGTGAGTTTGTTCAGTTCTCCTATTGAAAAGATGCATCCTCTCACCACTAATGTCCAGTTAACTACCCCTTCTGTCTCAGTTTCAGTCACAGCCCTCATCGACTCCGGGTCAGCAGGAAATTTCATCTCGCACGCCCTCTGTCGCAGACTCCAGCTTAACACAGAAGCCTCGACGCACGTCTATCAGATTCAGCCCATAACCAAAGATATCCATTGTCAGGCACGTATCCATCGAAAATGTGAACCCGTCAATCTCCAAGTAGGACTGCTCCACAAAGAGGAGATTCAATTTCTGGTTCTGGAGGGTGCATCGATGGATATCATCTTAGGGCGCCCGTGGCTGGTGAAGCACGATCCCATCCTCTCTTGGGGCACAGGAGAAATTAAGAGATGGGGAGAAGAATGCCGATCCAGCTGTTTTCCTGATCTACCCTTACAAATTCGAAGACCCCTTACCGTCTACGTCACGTCTGTCGAAAGTCCAGTCGAGAAAATATCCATTCAGATCCCGAAGATCTACTCCTCATACGAGGATGTGTTTTGCCCCAAGAGAGCTTCCCAGCTACCTCCACATCGGCCATGGGACTGCGCCATAGACCTGCTTCCAGATGCTCCTATGCCCAGAGGTAGGATCTACCCGTTGTCCCTTCCGGAGACCAAGGCAATGGAGGAGTACATCCATGAGGCTCTGAGTCAGGGGTATATCCGTCCATCCACGTCACCTGCTGCCTCAAGTTTCTTCTTCGTGGCTAAGAAGGATGGAGGGCTGCGGCCATGTATCGATTACAGAACCCTAAATCAAGGGACAGTCAAGTTCCGGTATCCCCTTCCTCTCGTCCCTGCGGCCCTGGAACAACTCAGATCCGCCAAAATTTTCACCAAGTTGGACCTCCGCAGCGCCTATAACCTGGTGAGAATACGTGAGGGGGACGAGTGGAAGACTGGGTTTGTGACCCCTACTGGACACTACGAGTACCTGGTCATGCCCTATGGTCTGGTTAACGCCCCCTCCGTATTCCAAAACTTCATCCACGAAGTCCTCCGGGAGTTCCTCCATCTCTTCGTCATTGTATACATAGATGATATCCTGATTTACTCCCGGAGTGAGGCCGAACATCGCCACCACGTTGCGGAGGTCCTGAAAACCCTCAGGAAACACCGCCTGTACCTCAAGGCTGAAAAATGCTCCTTCCATTCACCATCTGTTCAGTTCTTGGGGTACATCATCGATCAAAGAGGGGTTCGTATGGACGAGGGGAAGGTCACTTCCGTCATCTCCTGGCCCGAACCAAAAACCATAAAGGAACTCCAACGTTTCCTAGGATTTGCTAATTTCTACCGACGTTTCATCCAGAATTACAGTCTCATCACCGCTCCGCTCACCAACCTGTTGAAAAATAAACCCAAAGCACTACCCTGGCCTCCCGAAGCCGCCGCAGCCTTCCAAAACCTAAAAGAATCCTTCACTCAAGCCCCACTGCTGACTCATCCTGATCCTGACTTGCCGTTTGTGGTCGAAGTGGATGCATCGACCACCGGAGTGGGAGCCATCCTGTCCCAGTACCACGGTACTCCTTCATTACTCCATCCATGTGCCTATTTCTCCCGGAAGCTCAGCCCGGCGGAAAGGAACTATGACATTGGGAATCGAGAACTTCTGGCCATCAAGCTCGCCCTGGAGGAGTGGCGACACTGGTTGGAGGGGGCCAAACATTCGTTCCAGGTGATCACAGATCATAAAAATCTCCAATACCTAAAAGATGCTAAAAGACTCTGTCCTCGTCAGGCCCGTTGGTCATTGTTCTTCTCCAGATTTCAGTTCTCTATCTCATATCGACCAGGTTCAAAGAATATCCGAGCAGACGCACTTTCCAGAATTCACGACCAGCATGAAATTATTGAGACACCGGCCAAGATCCTTCCCGATCAGATCACTATCTGTCCCATCCAATGGTCCGCTCCTACAGTAATCGCCACTCCAGAATCCAGAACTCCGCCGGGCTGTCCCCCCAATCGACGCTTCATCCCTGAAAACCAACGGGTAGATCTCATTCATTCCAGCCATACATCTCTGGGCACAGGACATCCTGGGGCCAACAACACCCTCTCGCTGCTATCCCAACGCTTTTGGTGGCCGAACATGGCGAGGGATGTGAGAAGATACGTCCAGGGCTGCAGAGAATGCGCT
Organism: Danio aesculapii; assembly: GCF_903798145.1. Taxonomy (NCBI): domain Eukaryota; kingdom Metazoa; phylum Chordata; class Actinopteri; order Cypriniformes; family Danionidae; genus Danio; species Danio aesculapii. Next base: position 13,751,589 of record NC_079435.1, on the reverse strand, counting down.
ATGGCAAAGAGTCCTCGCCATCTACCTGCTGGTAAACTCCATCCCTTGCCCATCCCAAACCGCCCCTGGTCACACCTAGGAGTTGACTTCATGACAGACCTCCCATTGTCTGAAGGTAACACCTGCATTCTAGTCATCATAGATCGATTCTCTAAATTCTGTCGTTTGATTCCTTTGAAAGGTATACCCACAGCCCTAGAGACCGCCGAAAACCTGTTCAACCACGTCTTTCGAAATTTTGGGTTACCAGAAGATATAGTCTCGGATCGAGGACCCCAATTTATCTCCAGACTATGGAGAGCATTCTTCAGACTCCTAGGTGTGACCGTAAGCCTCTCGTCTGGCTATCACCCCCAAACCAACGGCCAGACAGAGAGGAAAATTCAGGAAGTGGGGCGGTTCCTCCGGACCTTCTGTCACGGTCACCAAAACTCCTGGAGCCAGTTTCTGGGCTGGGCGGAATACGCCCAGAATTCCCTGCGGCAACCTACCACCGGACTCACGCCATTCCAGTGCATCCTAGGGTTCCAACCTCCACTCTTCCCCTGGGATGGCGCACCATCTGATGTCCCCGCAGTGGATTACTGGTTCCGGGAGAGCGAGAGAGTCTGGGACGATGCTCATCATCATCTCCAGAGGGCAGTACGCAGAACAAAGGAGGTATCGGATAAGAGGAGGATTCCAGGCCCCATCTATACTCCAGGACAAAAGGTCTGGCTCTCCACCAGAGATATCCGGTTGCGACTGCCCTCCCGAAAATTAAGTCCCAGATTTGTTGGTCCCTTCACCATTCTGGAACAGGTCAACCCCGTCACATACAAATTACAGTTACCACCACAGTACAGAATCCACCCCACATTCCACGTGTCCCTTCTAAAACCCTTTCACGATCCTCTGATTCCCTCCACAGAGCCTGGCCATGAAGAGGAACCTCCTCCCCCCCTGATGTTAGAAGAAGGGGCCATCTACCAAGTCAAGGACATCCTACGGTCCCGGCGTCGTGGTGGTCAGCTTGAATACCTCGTCGACTGGGAAGGATACGGTCCAGAAGAGAGGTCATGGGTCTCCAGATCCGATATACTAGATCCCGCACTTATGGAAGAGTTCCACTCCAATCACCCAGAATTTCCAGCACCTCGAGGACGAGGTAGACCACCACGACGTCGGAGGTTCAGGCCCTCAGGAGCGGGCCCTGGGGAGGGGGGTAATGTCACGGATTGGCCAGGCTCTTCCACCAACATCACGCACCGAGCACCTTCACCTGAGTATTAACCACGCACAGCTGCACCCAATCACTCCCATTCACTATATAAGCACACACCTCACTTCACTCAGTGTCCGGTCTCGTTCCTACGAAGCGGACTCTGAGTGAACCACTTCCTAGGTTTCACTCCCCTACGATCTCAGCAATTATACTTAACTTTATTCTGTTTCCTTCTAGTCTGCCCAGTGTTCCCGGTGTCCTGTCAGCGTTGTGTGTCTCGTCAGTCTGTCTTCCCCGCAAGTCCTCTGGTGTGTGCATTCGGTCATCCTTCAGTGTTTGTCATCCCACCTGACAAAGAGGATCATCAGTTCCACTAAACTCCGTTCATCGCTCCATCAATATTCATTAATACTCTACTGTTGGAATAAACATTGTTTATACTCACTCCCCTTGTTTGTCCGTCTGCTTCCGTAACAGAAATACAGTACTTTACAGTAATTTCTTGTTATTTCTTATCCATTAAAATGTAATTTAGTTATTTCATACAAAACTTAAGTCTTCAAGTCTTAATAAACTGATTTGACATGCATTATAGTTAGTTAATGTTATATTTGTGTGAAAAACTTTACCTTTTTTTAGTTTTGTTTTGTAACAAGCAAAAGTTTTCACTTTTAATGAATTTAATCGATTTGTTTTAAAGAAAATCGTTCATTTCTTTAGGTTTTAAACAGCGGGGAGGTAGAATATTTTAAAACTCTTCATGAACATAGGTAAAATATGTACCTAAAGGAAAACAGCTCAATTCAGACTCATGATTAGTTTCAAAGCATTGGTTTTGGTGTAGAATTATTACGATACTGAGCCACAAACAGAACTGGAGTCTCTACAAAATAGAACAGTAGCCAAAAATTAAAAATACAGTTTTCTTTTCATAAACAAACTGCTTTGAAAATATTCCCATGCACCTGGGATTGTTGAAATCATGAACACCGTCATTACAAACCTCTTAAGGTTTCTTTTTAAGGCCTGGTACTTTATGATAATCTACAGTGGATTTTTCCACATACCAATTTATAAATCCACCGCCATTCATTGATGCTGGCAATACTATGAAAGGGGTGATAAGATTCACTTCGAGTACTGTTTTGATGGTACACCCAAATAGGGAACAATTCACACATTTACGGCTATTTACTAATTAACGGCTACGAGAACATGCATGTAGAGTGACATTTTCAACACCACACACAAAGGAAGGTAAATATCAGAACAATATCCTCCCCCCGCCTCTCAGAATAGTTCGGCTCAATCACAGGCTGCTCAATTCTCAATGGAAGGCCGTCCCATGGCTCCTCTATGGCTCCGCCTCCTCCTGCCATCCTCCACAGCAGTTTAAATATTAACTCTTCGAGTACAGCTCACAGTCTGCAACCTGCAGCAAAGCCAGCTGCCTTGCTGTTTAAGAACAAAACAGCCGTTAAGTTCTGTCATATTCCACAGATATCAATTAAATAGACATTTCTGGATTATCTCGTTTAATCACTAATTTATATTGCAATTTGAGTACTATTTCTTTCCACGTTTTACTCCTTAGACTTCCCCAACACACAAACCTCATGCCTCTTTTGATATTATGCTGGTTAGAATAGGTTTTATAATTAGTCACAATAGTGAACTGCAGTTTATAGTTTTGTTTCTTCAAAATATCTTGTTTTGTTTTCAATAGAAGAAAGAAATTCATCAAAGTTTAGAGCAGAGATGCCCAAACTAGGGCCACAGTTGCTAATCTTTGATTTGGCCCACCATCCTATTTGAGAAGGGAGGGAGAATGGGTGATTATCTTTGACAGAGATCATCGTTTCGAAGTTTAATGCAACATTTGGTTTGTTGGTTTTGTAATTTGTTTTGTTTTGTAAATGAATAAAAATTTTTACAGTGTAAATACTGTCACTCGACGGATAGAGGGAAATGCACAAGAAATCAAGACAAAGGCAGGTGCAGCTTCGTGTATTCAGCATTGAACTCCATTGTGTTATTAATGGGATCGTTTATGCTTTTACTGTAATAAGTTCATTATCATTTTTTTAAATATACTGTATTAATATAATTTAAAGCAATGTTTTGGAGTTATTTTTAAATAATATGAAATAAATTAGGAAATTACACATGGAAACTTTAATGTAATATAGTTTGGTATTTTTAATTTCGTCCCACAGCCTCAATTAAGTTTGGTTTTTGGCTCGTCATAAGAAAACATTTGGGCATGTCATTTGGGCACCCCTGGTTTAAAGATACTTAAATGAGTAAATGGTGAGAAAATGTTCATCTTTATTGGTAAACTAAAATGTTGAAATTTTAACAACACCCACCACTAGGGCTGGACGATATGGAAAAAAATTATATCACAATATATTCCTTAATTTCGGTCAATATGATATAATTCTGATATTGATATGGACAATATTAAAAAGCCAGGAAAAAACTGCCAAGAATGCACACGATGGATGTCTGAACCCACAAATGTCTGTAAACTGAATTTGCAAAGTCTCTAATACATTATGAATGTACTTCACATGAGATGAACAATACAGTCATATATCATGTAATATCATATCACATCACATCATATACTACAGCAAATTCTACTCTACACACTAACACACAAGTAGTTTTATCATTTGCCAATTTAAATGTAAGCACTTTAAAGCAGAATGGATTCTGATTGGTGCTCAATGATTTATCATTAATTAGCTGGTAAAATAATTCTTACAGTAGCTGTTTCCATCCACTATGCTTATTTTGGAATATTGCATTAAAAATGCTTAATGGAAACACCAAGATGCTCATAAATTTAGAAAAGAAAGAGTAGGAAACACTTTTTTATCCGGGGTCAGACATTTTTTGCTATTTCTTGCAGAGAATTTGTAAAAAATCTGCTGATTTATGTGGAATGATTTTAGGAGTATCATAACTAAAAACTTTATATATGAAATAAAAAAATAATAAATTTTTAACTCTTATTTAATGTTTACAATGCAAATCCCATTAGATCCAATTATTTGGTAAACAAAGCAAGTCTCTCATGTAATATCAATTAGAAAATATTACTTTACAAACGATATTGTACATAAATCATAAACATTTTAATGTTATAATTATTATAATCATAATAATATTAGTGAAATTAATTTAAAAACTGAATAAATATCAATTTACACACATTTACAAAAGTAAATACATAGACTTAATGAAAAAATCTGCAGAAATCTGCGGTTTTGGCTTCATCTTCTGAGGTGCAAATAATTTATCATATACAAAAAAAGACCCATCTGCAGCAAATTCCATTATTCTTTTTCATATTTGCCACCAGTTTGAATGGAAATTGTGCTTAATTCGCAAATATTTTATGCAATATTTGTCTTTGGGTAGAAACAAAGCTGGTGATTCCAGTGATGTTGTTATAAATGCGGTCTGGACACTGCTATTCTTTTAAGTTTTGGGTTTTTACCATTATTTTTTTTCATCCATATAATTATCATCCACACATTTAAAACATTTTTTGTTGTTGTTGACTTTTTAATGTAAGAGCTCTGTGGTAAAAGTCTGTGGTTCATTTGTGTGGAAGGCTGTTGGTGTCTTTGTGTCCATCTGCTTACAATTGCTTCTGATTGACACATCTGTCTACTTCCCAGCTATTACTCCTCCTCTTCCATGCTTGTTTTTCCTTCATTCTTTTTCTCTCCACTCATTCATGTCCTCTAGTACAGTGATTCCCAACCAGGGGTAAGTGCACCCAGGGGATGTTTGAGTAAATTCCAGGGGGTGAAGTGGGAAAGATTTTCATTTTGCTTTGTACGATGGGATAGTATACACAAAATGAAAATTCTCGCATGCAATCATGCCATTCCAAACGTGGTGTAAAGCTCCTCTGCAGAATACAGAATGTTAACCAGTTGGGCACGTTCTTTTAATTAAATTTTATACAGAAATAAAAGATAAAATATTTATATTCCTTTTGATTTTGTCAGTTACTTTAAAAAGAAAGATTCCTTTAGTGTATCATACTACTTGTATCTATATTGTAAGTGTGTTGTCCAGTCATTGTTAATTTATTTAGTGAAAAAAACGTGAATAAATATGCGATAAATATGGTATAATTCTTAAAGGTCAAAAAGTCTAAAAGATTTTGCCGTACTTTTAATTATTTTCAGATTCAGTTAAAAATGCATTTGATTGATCGAAAAGCCACAAAAGCAACCCAGGCTCATTCTGAAAACGTATCCCTATATACATTTCTAGAGAGCGCCAAATACGTCCCAGGAGGTACGTTTTTTCGCGAAACCACCAGATGCTGTGTACGCATTTTGAGATCTCAAATTTTTCCCATGAACGCCATTTGTGCCTGCTCTTTTCTTGTTTTCGAGAAAATGTTCACCACATTCTCACCCTGTTATTTACTTGTTTATTTAATTTTTTGGCTTTTTTATTTTGTTTTTGTCTTGCTTTCTGGAACCGTTATTCACCGGACTGGAACCCTGTCGTTGTGCTCAACTTTGCTCCATGTCACAAGTCCGCTGACGTACACGGCGAGCCACAGGACAAACTGGTTACATCTATCTATATGGAGTCTATATGGAGGCAAGCAGTCAGCTGTTAAGCATGAAAAGGAACAGCATCATACTGCCCCGTAGCGTTCATTTTAAAGACGAAATCATCTGGATACATAATTCGCAATCTACAGAAATGTATATAGGGGTACGTTTCCAGAATGAGCCTATGTTGCACAAAAGAGCGCCAACCCTCTAACTAATGGCCGAACACATGAACGTTATGGGACATGTTGTCAGAAAGTGCCCCAAAAGCAGTACATTTTACTGCATTCTAAAAGCACATGGATTACGATCAAAATTGTAGTCAGTGTATACTTTTTTATTTGTTTGTGTTCATTTGAGTTAGCATGTTCTCCCCGTGTTCGTGTGGGTTTCCTCCGGGTGCTCCGGTTGTCCCCACAGTCCAAAGACATGCGCTGTAGGCGAAATGAATAAACTAAATTGGCCATACTGTATGTGAGTGTGTTCAAGAGTGTGTGGGTGTTTCCCAGTGTTGAGTTGCAGCTGGAAGGGCATCCGCTGCGCAAAACATGTGCTGGATAAGTTGGTGGTTCATTCCGCTGTGGTGACCCTAGATTAATAAAGGGACTTAGCCAAAAAGAAAATGAATAAATGAATGTATTCATTTGTTTGCAAGCTGTGCATCACTGTTCGTTATTTGAGATGTAGAACGCACACAAAGTGGCTACAGAGAGACAATGAAAGTGGCTGCATAGAGAGACACTGCATGAGCTGCTGAAGATTGTGGTGTTTACAGCGGTTTGACTGAAAAATATGACTTTGTAGCTAAATTGTTAGCGGTGCCAAACAGCATTTCCAGTTGTTTACATCCTTGTTTATGTCCTTGCTACAACATACCGTTAACGCTAGAAACTGTACATGTAGTCGATCAATTTTAACAAATAAAAATACTTACAGGTTGTGGCTCACAATCCACAGCTTCGTCGGTTTGAGGAGTTTTTAGCTGAATCCAATACTGAACTAAGAGAGATTCTGGAAGCTGTCCTTTGTCAAATGCTAGCTATATATATTTGTAATTCTCTATAACATAATTAAAATCAAATTGTAAGCACTTCTCTCTTTCTGTCGTGTCCATTGGAAGCTAAAATACAGAAACAGAAGAAGCTCTGTGGAAATAGCAGCGTTTGGATGGAATTTTAGCTTTCTGTGCTATAACATTACAGCGCCTCTGGCCACGCCCCTTTGCTGCATGTGTATGGGTGTATGCGCGTGGTGAATGCTGTAGGCTTTGCCAAGCTAACTTCGTAAAAGCCAATGTCTCCCTTTGCATTGAACTTTGAGCGTATTACATTCAGAGATGATGTTTATGTTCACACAGCTACATTACACATCAACTAAAGTTTAAAACATGATATCGTAGTGCACCACCCCTTTAAATTCATGTTAATACCAGGTAGAAATGGTAATGATTCTCGGCTAACTGCTTGCGAATGGATTACTGAAAACGCATTGTAAAACCAAGTAAAAAAAACCCTAATGCTTTCTATGTCAAATAAAATTGCAGGCTAATAAAATGAGCCCTTTCATTTTAATGAACAAATAAACGATATTCAGTACAGCCTTACTGAGCTGGGCGTTTCGAAAATGCAAACAGTTGGCAAACACTGCTGTAGTGTATCTCACACTTTGGCTGGTCTGAAAACAAGCAGGTTTTGAAATGTTTGTGTTGAGTCGGAGCCGGACGAGGGCTTCGCATTGAGACATGATTTTAACGGCCCACAACTTGAGAACTCTTACCCCTCAGTTTGGGGTCTGGGATTCATTGTTCCTTAATCTTCCTTCTTCCCCCACCCCTCACACCACCCCTTTTTTCTTCTCTCTCTCTCTCTTTCTCCCTCTCTCTCTGTGTCTACTTTTGTGGCCCTTGACCCTCAGTTTCTCTCTTTCTCTTACTACTGCTATAGAAGCCAGATGAGAGCACGAATACCGGCCCACCCTACCCCCCTTCCCTTCTCACTTTTCTCGTCCCCCTCTCCCCCTCATGTGTGTTTTTTTTCACTCCCTGAGAGCTACATGAGTAACAGATAGAGAGAACGAAGGAAAGGAAGAAAGAGAAAGCTCTAGTGTCTTGTTCGCATGTCTGATTTAGTGTTGGAGAGCGTCAGCCAAAAGTAGCAAATAAACTAATATTTCTTTAGTGAAATATGGAGAAACAGTTGTAAACAGTGTAACCAGTGGCATGAGTTTGGGGTGGGACTGTTTGCTTATTGACCTTAGGAAACCTGTCAAAAAACAGTCATTATTTTTTTCAATTTTGGGACAATAGATGTACAAAAAATCACTCTCTTCACCTTTAAAGTACCCGTTAAATGCAATGTAAAATTAGAATTAGACCAATATATCAACACTTGTTATTTTAAAAAGTTATTTAGGTTTCAACTTCATCTTTTAAGTCAACCAAATTTAACTCGATGTAATATGTTAGCCTTAATGTTAGCTGTTAGCTATTATAGTCCGAAACAATGAGTAAATTCACCTATGCTGAGAAATCATATAGCCTTCCACTTATCTGGAGCAATGGTTTTGACGACATCACTATGCACTTCAGCATCAGATTTTCTGTCCAGTCAAATACTGTCTAATATTTAAAGCACCAGTCAACTACACACTGTAAATAGACACTAAAGCTGGGGCTGAAATCGGTCACTTGTTAACACAATTATTATTTTCTACATGGCGAATGGCACTTTTGTACAATATATGTGCTCAACGATTCCTATGCAGCATTTGAATGATTTATTTTCAATTAATTTAGAAACATTTGTCATTAGCGACACTAGTGGCAATGCTATTGGTGAGAAAACAGCAGAAAAGAAAGCATCTGATCATTCAAATGAATATGTTTGCACAACATAGACACATTTCTTTTTATTTTGCTTACAAATATGTCCCATGTTCTTTAAATTACAATCAGTGTATAGTATAGGCTTTCAAAAGGTTGATTTATACTTCTGCATCGAGTGATCACCGTGACCCACGGCGCATGCTTTGCGCGTAGTTGTGCATTTATACTTCTGCATGCTGTTTGTGTTGCTCTGCAATAACACTTTCTAAACACTAGCTGGCAGCAGGATGTATTACGTTTCCCTGTGTCGAGTTTCTTTGTGGGTGTTTTGTTTTCTGAATGATAACTCAATGTATAAGTAGCTAAATCTCGCTCATTTAGAGGAAGAAATCTGGCTGACGTGAAACAATGTTAATCATAACGTAAACACAAAACAAAAGTTTCCATCTGGAGCTCTTTCATGTGGCTCGACACTTGTAAATAATCACTCCTTCGGGGTCACGGCTCTCAGCACCGGCCACACTCATCACCGCTACCAAGCTGACCAATCACAGAGCTTGCACTATGCGTCGTTGCGATGTGTAGTTAAACTTTTTGAGAGGTGTGCATCAGCGCCGGCGTCAGCCATTTCGATGGCTATGCGACCGTGCAAAGGCTGACTGGACCATACATGTGTGCTTGACTCAGAAGTATAAATCGGCCTTAAGACAATCAATGGGATTTAAAATTTCCCTTTAAACTGTTCACACATCAAAACGTGAGAAATAGATATTGTTCTACTGAAAAAAAGTGATCAGAAAAATATTAATGACGCAATTATAAGGGCCTTATGACAATCATGTTTATAACAGATTTATGCAAAACATCCACGTATACATTTGTGGAGAGCGCAAATTATGTAGCCAGAGCTACGTATAGCTGCATTTCGTCTTTAAAACGAATGCTATGGGGGCGGTATGACGGCGCCGACAATTTCTGTTTTTGCACTACCAGCTGACGCTTACCTCCATGTGGATGGCTTTTCCGCTGTTACCAGTTTGCCCAGCTTGCCGCGTGTGTAGGCGGACTTGAGATGCAAAGACCACAATGTGTTTGAGTCCGGCAAAGAACAGTGCCAGAAAGCAGGTCAAACAAAAACCAAAAGGCTGAAAATAAAATGAACAAGTAAATAACAGAATGAGAACGTGGTAAGATCTGAAAATGTAAAAATCAGGCAGCCAAGGGCTTTTGTTTTACTGGATTGCAACACTGTTGGTTGGGTTTAGAGAAGGGGGCGATCGGGTCGGTACTTTTGAAAACACTATTGGTTGGGTTTAGGGAAGGGGATGGGTGGGGGGTTCTGTCACACCACTTAGACGAAGAGGATCCAGTTGCAAGTATTTAATGAATTGCTGAATGTAACAGCCCACAACCAAGACATAAAAAGGACAGCGAAAGAGACTGGGGATCAACAGACTGGAACAAGAACAAACAACGGACTGATAACCAGAACAAACCACAGGGGAAAATATATAGTCCGCCAAATGAGGTTCAGCTGGAGGATGATAAGTCAGCTGATGACATCAGCTGATTCCATAACACGCTGTCAACACAAGAAGGTAAACAAACACACACCATCGCACATGACAACACACATGGCATAACACATAACATACAGGAGGAACACACAGATCCATAAACCGTGACAGTACCCCCTCTCCTAGGAGCGCCTCTTGGCGCTCCCAGAAGAGCTTACCTGACGATTGTAATCATCGATGAGAGAATGATCCAATATGTCCCTTGCAGGAACCCAACTCCTCTCCTCTGGACCGTAACCTTCCCAGTCCACCAAGTACTGGAATCCTCGTCCCCTCCGTCTCGAGTCCAGAATGCGCTTAACCGAATAAACCGTCTCCCCTTCTACAAGACGCGGCGGGGGGGGAACCGGAGTAGGCGGATTAATGGCCGTATGAAAAACGGGCTTCAATTTAGAGACATGAAAAACGGGATGAATTCTCCTGTACGCTGGAGGAAGTTTGAGGCGGACTGCCACCGGACTAATGATTTTGATGACAGAAAACGGGCCAATGAATTTAGGTGCAAGTTTATTACATACGGTACGGAGAGGGATATTTCTAGATGAAAGCCACACTTTTTGACCGACAACGTAAACGGGAGGCTTAGACCGGTGGCGATCGGCTTTAGCCTTGGTGCGCAAACCTACTTGAAGGAGGGTCTGTCTGGCCCTGTTCCAAGTACGTTGACACCTCTGGACAAAGGCGTGGGCGGAGGGAACCGCGACTTCAGATTCCAGACTGGGAAAAGCAGGTGGCTGGTACCCTAGACTACACTCAAATGGAGAGAGGCCCGTGGCAGACACTGGTAATGAGTTATGTGCGTACTCAACCCATGAGAGCTGCTGGCTCCAGGAGGATGGATTCTGAGAGACTAAACATCGTAACATACGTTCAAGATCTTGGTTGGCTCTCTCCGTTTGACCGTTACTCTGAGGGTGGAAACCAGAAGAAAGACTAACAGTCGCCCCCAGTAAATGACAAAACTCTCTCCAAAATTTAGAGATGAACTGAGGCCCCCTGTCAGAAACCACATCTGTCGGGAGGCCATGAATACGAAAGACATGGTCAATGACAGCAACCGCTGTCTCTCTGGCTGATGGTAATTTGGGCAGAGGAATAAAGTGAGTGGCTTTCGAAAACCGGTCCACTACGGTCAAAATCACCGTATTCCCGTTGGAGGGGGGAAGACCTGTAACGAAATCTAGCGCAATATGGGACCAGGGTCTCGATGGCACTGACAGCGGCTGAAGAAGTCCAGCGGGGGGGCGATTGGAAGTCTTAGAAACAGCGCAAACTGAGCAAGCCAACACAAAATCTCTTATGTCACGAGCCATAACTGGCCACCAGAATCGTTGTTTGATTAGAGACAAGGTACGACTCACCCCAGGATGACAGGCCAACTTGGAAGAGTGACCCCAACGGATGACGTCAGACCGTAATTCCTCTGGCACAAATAAACGACCCGGTGGGCACATGACAACACACATGGCATAACACATAACATACAGGAGGAACACACAGATCCATAAACCGTGACAGGTTCAGTCGGTCAGTCAGTCAGTCGACAGCGGCCTCTGGGGGATTTATGCGAGAACAGCAGGCGCGAATGGCCTTTGCGAGAGAAATGCAAGATCTGAATAAGAGTACACAGCGCCATCTGGGGGATTCGCGAAAACAAAAACTGGAAAGAACTTACCTCCAGGGATGTATTCCGCGATCTGCAGAAATTTATATAGGGGTACATATCAATAATGAACCAGGGTTGTTTTGTTGTCATGGTAATGTCAAGTTGTCTTGACAAAGACATCTCAGACAATGTCACTTTTGCAATTAAAAATGACGTAACTGAGCGAATGTCACCTAATAATTGTCAGAAGCATGCAACAAAACCAATTCATATTCATAACATGCCATGTCTGATTATAAAGCTGTCATGACAGTCTTGTGAACAACCGTGAAGTAAAGTGTAACCAAAAATTCTTACAAAGCCCTTTTGGCTTAACTGATTTCCATATTGATGAGTTTTCGTATAATCCAATCATTTGATTAGCTATTTAAAATATATTACTAATTTTAAATCAGTCATTTTCTGTACTAGTTTTTTCCACCAAACCATAACTTGACTGTAAGATTCTTGTAGCTTTCCAAGAAACTTTCAAAGTAGCTTCCCCAACGATGAGGCTTATGTTTCGAGACCGTGGGACTGAGATATATAGTGTTGAATGAGGCTATACTGGGCTCATCAGCGACCAGTAAGAGAGGGCTGGAGTCTCGGGCAAGCGAAACGAGTTGTTAACACACGAGTGTGCGAGCGAGTGTGTGCAGTGAAGGGGGATGGCCGCCCTTGTTTGTAGCTTGTCAGCAATTGCCTGAGACAAGCTTCCCCTGCATGTGTGAAAGCTGCTTGGCTTGAATGCCCGGACCGTACCAAGTGGCGTCAAAAGCGAAGGGGGGGATGGAGGCGAGAAAAAACGATCAGACTGGAGACAATAGGCCCCTGAAGTGTTCCCCCCAAGTTGCTTTGATGTTGTCCTAGTGTCTAGATGCTGAAGGGGACCGGGGACTGCAGGGAAGAGCAGCCCTTTGTGTGGATGTGTGTGCACTTTTTGGGCCAGCACGGACAAAAGGGAGGGGTACAAAAGCCTGGAGAGAAATAAGAGAAGAAAACAAATGATGAAAACCCAAATGATCCTGAATGTGTTTTTGTACGGCCGCTGTGTGTGAGAGGGCACGCAGAAAGGGAGAAAAGCGAGAGAAATAGGAGGAGACGCTCATACGCGGGGGCTGATACAGTGACGGAGAAAGAGAGGGGGTGAGTGTACTGTATCTATTTCTTCAGCACCAGATATATATAAATTCGTCTTATTTTATCATTGTCTTTTGTTCGAAAGGGGGTGGGCGTGCGAAATTGAGTACCCCCAGAGTTGGAGTCGAAGTTGGGGTTACAAACGGCGTGCTGCTATTATTGTGGTTATACTTAACATATACGCTCTGTTATTCTTAGTCCTTGAACAGATATATGGAAGGGGTGAAGGGGGAGCGGATGGCTTGGAATGTGTCATTGGATAGTCTGGATGAGTTGCCCTCCATGCCAGCGTACACCTCTATTTCTTATTATTGTCCGCTTATTTGAGAGCGCTGTGTGTTGCTTTGCAAAGCAACAAGAGCTTTCTTCTTTCTGTATGTCAGGATTGTCACTCTTGGCGGCGAGTGAATTGTGCAATGATTGGAGCCGTGTGTGTATGTGTGCGTGTTTGGGGGGCGGTTCTATTCTGCCTGGGGGGTTTTTCAGTCTGTGCCGTCCATGGTGGTAGCAGACTGCTTTTACACTACCAGCTGTTCTGAAAACCTGCAGTGATTTTCTCTTTCTCTTCCCCTCTCTTACGCTAAAGGTTATCCAGTTGTCTCTGGTTTTGACATACGCACACATATGTAATTTATGTTGCTTTCTGGTGTGTGTGAACCAGTTGCTGGCTGAGACTGAGTTGGGAAAGTCAAAACGTGTATTTATTGTATTATGAGCACTATAGTTTCTATGATACGTACATTTTATGTATTCTTAAACTTACTGCTGATGTCAAAATTGTGTCAAGACTTTCGAGAGAAACATGGGTGATGATAGACATATACATGCTCATTTTGCTATGTACAAATGTTATTGATATACATATAAATGGATCAAAATTGGCAAAAGTGTATTACTAGTTTTGAATATCTCTATAACTCTTCTCTAATGGAAAACTATAGAAACTTATTGTAAATACTATAGTGTTTTTGAATCATACTATAGTAAAGTAACTCATCTGTTGTGGTAAGAGTTGATATGGTAATACAACAGCTACACTACCTGACTACCTGTCTTGGTGCATATCTAAGCTTTAGGAACAACAAATAATTGACTTCTTGTTAATCATTTGGTATCAGAAGTGGCTTATATGAAAGGCAAAGGCCAATAGATTACTCTTATTTGACCAAAATAAAATATGACAATGCCTTGATTTTTAATTATTTAATTAGGACAGTGAGGTCGGATTTTGTTTGGACAAAAGTCTTATCAATTAACAGAAATAATGTACAGTATAGAATATAAAGTCATGGTGCAGTGGAAAAAGAGTTAATATTGTGTATGACTCCCATGAGCTTGGAGGACTGCATCCGTACATCTCTGCAGTGACTCAAAAAACTCATTTATAAAGTCATCTGGAATGGCAAAGAAAACATTCTTGCAGGACTCACAGAGTTCATCAAGATTCTTAGGATTCATCTTCAATGCCTTCTTCTTTATCTTACCCCAGACATGCTCAATAATGTTCATGTCTGGTGACTGGGCTGGCCAATCCTGGAGCATCTTGACCTTCTTCGCTTTCAGGAACTTTGATGTGGAGGCTGAAGTAGGAGAAGGAGTGCTATCCTGCTGAAGAATTTGTCCTCTCCTGTGGGTTGTAATGTAATGGGCAGCACAAATGTCTTGATACCTCAGGCTGTTGATGTTGCAATACACTCTGCAGATCTCTTGCTTGCCCCCATACTGAATGTAACCCCAAACCATGATTTTTCCTTGTCCAAACTTGACCAATTTCTCTGAGAATCTTAGGGTTATGTGGGTTCCGATAGGTCTTCTGCAGTATTTGTGATGATTAAGATGCAGTTAAACAGATGATTCACTGGAAAAATCTAACTTCTGCCACTTTTCCAAATGATCAACTAGAAGTCTTACAACTCTTACAACTGGGATCAACGACAAGACTTTTGTCAGGTAGTAATTTAAACAAATTACCCAATACTGTAGTTTTTAGCATCTATTGTGCATATTATGCTAAAATACACCATTGTTTACTGTAGTAAACCAAAGTATGCTACAGTATTTATCACAGTTTATCAGCTCACTATGTTTAAAACTACAGTATGCTGTAGCATTCATTAACTTTACTATATTATGGTTCAAAAACTATATAGTTTACTATAAATTACTACAGTATTTTTTCATGTGGATGGAATCCTAGGTTTAATCCCATTTTAAGTCAATGTTTCATATTTACAATCATTACAATGGAGCATTCATGAAGCTGCATTGATTGAGGGAAGTTGATTAACCAAAGGCAGTGGGTTATTAAAGGATGGAAATATGATTACTGCTAATTTGCATACATATTTGTGAACTTGCGACTATATTAGGGGATTGAATTTTCTTTCGGCTTAGTCTCCTATTTATCAGTGGTCGCCACAGTGGAATGAACCAACAACTATTCCAACATATGTTTTACACAGCGGATGCCCCTCCGACCGCAACCCAGTAATGGAAAAACACCCATACACTCTCTCATTCACACATGCACTCACGGCCAATTTAGTTTACCTAATTCACCGATAGCGCATGTGTTTGGATTGTAGGGGAAACTGGAGAACCCGGAGGAAACACATGTGAACATGGGAAATGCTACACACAGAAGTGCCAACTGACCCAGCCAGGACTTGAACCAGCGACCTCCTTGCTGTGAGGTGACAGTGCTAACCACTGAGCCACCGTGCCGCCCTACATGCCACTTTTCATTCGTTTACCTTCAGCTTAGTTTCTTTATTAATCTGGGGTCGCCACAGCGGAATGAACCGCCAACTTATCCAGCATAATGTTTTAAATGTTTTACACAGCTGATGCCCTTCCAGCTGCAACCAAGAACAGGGAAACATGCCACTTTTCTATACACAATTCTATAGCCTGTAATGTGCATTCTGTGTTGTAAACCCCAAACATTTTGTTGTTGTTGTTGCAAATCAAGGGCACGTGTTATCCTGCTTCTACAATGATTAAGAAGTTTTACCATCCTTTATATAAGAAAAGACTACTTGTCTTAGCGCTGTAGTTGCAGACTTTTTACTAAACCGTTTTCATGGCTTAACTGGACCTTGTAGTTTAAGTATTAATAGCTAGAGTTTTCTAAATGATGTATTACTGTACAGTTCAATATTTACAGCAATAGAGTTTAATAGATTTTCATGATGTTTGAGATGGAACGGCGGAATATGAAAATAGCATTTTATTTGATGCGAACATAATGGTTATATGTCCCCTGAGTTTAATAGCAATTACATGCAAACTGAAAGTCAAGTGGAATAAAAATTACAGTGGTTTGCGGAAGCTCATTAATCATGTTTTAAAAGCATCACACATACCAATAAGGAATGTAAATGTATTCATGTTGTTTTGACTGTTAATCCGCACTATAGTCCTCGGGGATTTGTTATTGTCTTGTTTGTTTGTATGTTTGTTTTCAAGTCTTCTTAGCAGAGAGAGGTTAAAGAGTGGTTGAGAAAGGTAAAGAGCACGGCATCAGATGTCTCCTTCATACGTCACTCTGTGGTGATTTGAAAGAAAGCTGATCAAGATTTTGCCAAGTAGGATGTCTTTCATTGGCTGTAGAACAACATTCCTGTTAAACAATGCATAATGATAACCTTTTATAACCATGAACACGAATGCTGTTTTGCATTCAAGTCTTATGTGGGATATATAATAATTCAGGACCATCTACTACTTTACACCATAAAGTCGATTAAAGCCTTGTTGTGAGCGATAAAGGGTTTAATCTGGTTCAGTAAATGTTTTATGCTGGTTTAATGTAGTATATCTAGATTCCAGCCTCGTTGAGGTGGTTAAGTATTTGTAACCTGCAGGTTTAATCTGGTTTTGCTCATTTCCCAAATTGAACAAGATGGTGTTTATCTGGTTTAGGTGTAGGATAGTTATCAGGTCTCCCAGCGTAATTATAAAAAGAACTTGAAATTCTTCTAAAAACAACCTGTCTAGGATTGAAGACAAACTGTATTTCGATCCTGCACATTTCATTTGTGCTGGATTTAACTATAACTATATAACTATTTTATTCTATAAAAAGTCAAACGTGGGATTTTTTTTACTTATGACTAGGCCCACATGGAATCACGCAGAATTCTGCAGATTTCTGCAAATTTTTAGCCCATCATTGATTCTGTTTATTTACTTGTGTAAATGAGTGTAATTTTATATTTACTCAGTTTTTATATTAATTTCAGTAATATGATTGACTAATATGAAAATATTCATATTCATTTTTTGTCTTTTAGTAGATATATAATATGAGAAACTTGCTTTGTTTGCCAAATAAAGTGGATCTAATTTGAAATTAAATTAAAGTTAAAGTTAAATAGGTATTATTTTTTAATTTCATATATAAAGTTTTTAGTTACGATACTACCAAAATAATTCCACATAAATCTGCAGATTTTTAACAAAATTCTGCGCAGAAGTAGCAAAAAATGTCTGCAGATTCTATATGGCCCTACTTATGACTTATAAGGCTGTAATAGGTAGTACTATGTTCAGTAGGGCATACACTGGTTTAGGTGCCATTTAAGACCTTGATGTACAAAATTGAAAAGCGAACTGAAAGACATTTTGAACAAAATCTGCCTGAAACAAAGTTCTCTGAGTTGGCGTCGGTAGTTCGAAACAGCTCACCATAGCGAACTTTTGGGAGAGATCATTTTGTCTCTTAAACACCTTTGAGGAACCATTGGTCCATGGCAATTATGCAAATGTGTTGTGCAATTTCGTCTTCTGTAACGTGCAATTTTTTGTCCTGAGAGATTTTAAAGACTCTGAGGGTGTTACGCCGGCTGCATCATTCAGTGTCTGTCCGCTGTAAATAGAAAACAATGTAGAGATGTGAAGCACCATGGTGGTGTTTCTCATGGAGAATGCTGTTTGGCAGATTTTTTTTAAGCTGTTCTTTTCTCTCAGCCACCATTGTCATGTTTAAGAGTACATGCAAGCAGCATGATGCATTTACAACCCCACCTACAGTACTTGCAGCACAGGGGTGTTGGAGTTTTCGAAGTTTTCGAAAACGGTATATATAGTCTTTTGAAACTTATTTTTTTCCTCAAATGAAGTATGAATATAACTTTATCTATTTGATACGGCCTAAAATGCAATATATATGACCATATACGCTCATTGGGCAGGCAGGTATTGTACAGACATCTGTATTTGCAGTCTACTGCTTGTGTAACGGTCAAATGAACAGGGATTTGACGAATCAGTGGACGATACTCAATAGTTCAGATAACCAATCCGAGAGTGATTGTGGATAGTCTTGTCTCCGTTTTCGAATGTTTGTGTTTCAGTCCATCTATGCTGAAACAGAACACCAGCATATTCTAGGCTCTTCAATATTTTCAAAATGCTTCATTTTCATGGATCAAAGATGCTGGAGTAGAGTGGCATAGCAAAACTTTTGCGTTTTAAAATGAAAATACATCAGTGTTAACTGCACATTAATCTGGTCTAGCTAGTCTTAATCTGCCCAAGTTGGTATTTATGTGGTTTAGCCGATTACTCATCCCTATCAACAAACTCCCGAAAACTTTCTAAACTAACTTGACAAGGTTTGGAGACCTGCTTAGACCAATAATCTGTTATAGTTTTGATGGGACTGTATTTCTATCTGTCACAGTTTATTTGTGTCATATTAAATATGGCTGTCATCTATGCTTTCAAATTAAGGCCCCCATTTGTTCTTGATTGTCTGCCAGGTTGGCCATGCTAGAGTTCAAGGGGCTGTATCATGAAGCTGGATTACCTGGCTAGCAACTAAGTTTCAATTTAGTTTGCCCCAATCTAGGGTTTTAGGTAACATGAAGTGAGCTCGACTTTGCCATGGTATTATGGAGCAGCTGAGCATAGCTGAGCTACCTTCATGGTATCAAAAACCCAGAATTGGTGCAAACACACTGAAGCTTAAATGGCTAGCATGCTAATCTGGCTTCATGGTACAGGCCCCTTTTTAACTGGCTGGTGATCTGGTCTCCTAGGCTAAATAATGCGGTACGATACGGTATGGTACAGGTTGGTACAGGTCACCTTTATCAGGCTTGCATTTCCACTGCCAAAAGAGTACCAATGTAACAGCCTACAGTCAGTGCAAACCTCTCATCTGTATCTTTAATCTTCACCAGCACATGTAGCCTCTTGTTAGAAAGTAATTCCACCATTCTGAGTTCATAGTAGTGATGTTAATAGGTCATGTTTTAGGTTGCTGAAAGAATCATTTGCTCCTTTGTTTTTCCGGCTTCTCCTTTGTTTTTAGTTTGTCTGTTTCTGAAAGGATTGGATGTCAGAAGCACTTCAATAATCACACGCACGTTATTATCATGATATCAAGTTCGTTATTTCAAATATAGAAGCAGGGCGGGAAATCGCGAGTTCTCTAGAGAAAGTGAAACCGCTCACGCTTTAGATGGCCTGGTAAAACAACAACAGCACAACAGGTTTATCTTGTTGGCTTTGTGGCTGTTCATCAAGATGACGAAAAGGCTTGTTTGAGCTCAGGTCAACCACGGCTCATTATTATATGTAAATAATATTACGATGTAATGTCTCGGCTGTGTCTTTAAAAATGGTGCTTCCTTTGTTTTTATTCTCCTGGCTTTTACATGTGCTAGTGATGTTTCTCTGTAAACCAATAGCGTTCAGTTGTGCATCTAGCTTCACATTTTGGTACACTTTTGTTGTGCTAGATACACTTTGGAATAGGTAGCCAAAAAGTGGTACGGTGCGGTTTGCTTTTAGGCACCTTTTGACAGTGAAAACGGCCATAAAAGTGTACCGACCCGTACCGCACCGTACCGTACCACACCACTCAAAGGAAACGTGCCATAAGTTTAACAAGTGCCTGAAAATCCTCTAAAACCAGGCTAGAAGACCAGTGAACCAACGTGGGCACCAAACTCTATTTTCCATTCAAAATCTGATTTGAAATATTCAGATTGATGAAAAATAAGAGTGAAAAGTCTGATCTTCCAGCCTGACCAATGTAATGTGTCTAGCCTGCCAGCTTAACTAAGTATAACAAGTGCCTGAAAACCCTAAAATGACTAGGCTGGAGACCAGCAGCTTGGGTTTCAGCATGGCTGTTTTTCTGCTGTTCATTGTGTCAAACTAAATAGGGTTAAACAGATCTTCTCTGTAACCAGGCATAGTACAATCCACATGCATTTCCAGTAAATACCAAGAGTTTGCCAACGAGGGAGGTAGATTGCAGGGTTTGGACTGAGAAATGGAAGGAATAAGAGGCCTTGGAGATCTGCTACCGAAGGAGGAGAAGAAGAAACGGAGGGAGGGGTTGGGATTTGATCAGTAGTATAGAGGGATGTGCCTCCAGAGAGCGCACCAAAGGAAATAAATGGATTTATTCTTCACAGTTGTCAAATATCCAATGCATAAATTAGGAGTGTGTTAAGGGGACGGCTAATAACTCACAGCAAACATAAAACACATTTAGTTTAGATGACAGTTTAGTTAATTCCGGGATGTGCGTCTGCACGGTCATAATTGTTTCATTATTTCATTGGAGACGAAGCGCGTCTCAGTCAGCTGGGATTTTTTTTGAGCCATAAAATAGGAGAAAGATTCAGAATCTCTCCTTTGAAAAGCATCTCTCTTTCCAGCACTCTCGCCTTCCAATGTATCCTCCGCTCTAATATCTTTTTGAATAGGTGGAAATGTGCGCGCTAGCCTTGTGTGCCTAGCCGCCGAGATGATTGCAAATTCATTTAGAGGTGGCTATCACACAAAGATGTGGGGATGGAGGGAGAGATGGAGGGGGTGGGGTGCGGAGAGATGATGCCTTGGGTTTTTTAAAGCGCATTTGTATTCATGTCATGGAGGAGGAAAGCGAAGAGAACGAGAGAGGAGGCGGCTACCTTAGCGTGACAGACGTTAGGAGGAGGCTAGCCAGATTAGCATGACAGGCGCTAGCAGAATGCCAAACGTCTGGTTCAGGTCGAGTGCTGATGTCACAACCAACCGCTCGCCGATGTAAAGTGGAGCAAATCCGCTTGGAACACTGTGTCAGAACTTGTACGTAAATAATTCAATCGCAGTCGAGCACTGTCACCACCAAGCTGCAGATTTTTAATTTTTTGGGACTGAGTTTAGCGATAATTGTCGGTTATATAATAATATAGTTATTTTATGTAATATACTTAAGGATAAACGCGTTTCAGTTCTGTTGTGGAATTGGGCCACTTCACCACAACTAGCAGCCATAGAAATGCACTGTGGGAACATGTATGTTTAGCATGGAGGTTGTGGGGGAGCTTGGAATGAGAGATAGCTATGGAGATGTCATTTATTGCGGTTTGGAAGCTCTGGTCACAGCATCCTCATACTTCTAACGAGTATTCTGTCTCTCTCTCAGCTCCCCCCGCAGCCTCCTGTAAATCACAGCTTTCGCTACGCTCCGCTAGTGACACAGGACATGCTCGCACACTCCAACGACCGATTACATCAGGCGACTCACGCACACACACACACGCTCAGTGAAACCAACCTACTGATTTAAGGAAGAGAAAGCATCAAGTCTCTCTCCTTTCCTGCCTGTCTGTCTCTTTATGCCTGCCTGTCCGTCCCTTTAAATCATTCTCATTCATTTTCTCCAATCTCATTCTTGGTTTTTGCCGCTGTCTTCTTCTGTTTGCCATTCCTGCCTGTCTATTCCCTTCCTTTCTGTCTCTGCTGCCTACTTTATGGTGTCGTTCCCCTTCCTGTCTATCTTTCGCCATTTCTGTGTTTGTTTCCAGTCTGTCTCACTCTCATTTCCTCGCTGTCTGTCTCAATTTCTTTCCCCTTTCTCTTTTCCTACCATCTCACTCTTTATTTCTCTTTCCTGTCTGTCTCACTTTCTTTCGCATTCTCTGTTATCCTCCTTTTGTAAGTAAGCTGTCTCACTCTTATTTCCTTCCTGTCTTGTTTTCCTTTCGGTCTCATTCTCATTTTACCGTTCTGCCTGTCTCACACACATCGTCTCTCTTTCCTGCTCTGTTTTATTTCCTGTCTATCATTTCCATGCTGTCCTTGCTTTCCTCTTTTCCTCACTTTCATTATCCCACTCTTATCTTTTAACTTTTTCAATTGTCACTTTTATTTCTGCCTGTCTCTCTCTCTCTTTCTAGTTAAGTCTTATTGCATTTAGTTTCCTCGGTCTCTCTCTCTCTCTCTCTCTCATTTCCTCTGTCAATATCAGCTTTTCTTCAATCTTTTCCTCCTTTCCTGTCTCACTCTTTCATCCTCTCTAGCTACGTTTCCATCCACATATATTCATTCATTTTCTTTTCGGCTTAGTCCCTTTATTAATCTGGGGTCACCACAGCGGAATGAACCGGCAACTTATCCAGCGCATGTTTTACACAGCGGATGCCCTTCCAGCTGCAACCCATCACTGGGGAGCATCCATAGATGCTCATTCACACGCACACACTATGGATAATTTAGCTTACCCTATTCACCTATAGCGCATGTCTTTGGAGCATCCGGAGGAAACCCACGCAAACAAGGGGAGAACATGCAAACTCTACACAGAAACGCCAACTCGCCCAGCCTCGAACCAGCGACCTTCTTGTTGTGAGGCCATTGTGCTATCCACTGTGTTTTCCACCTTTATTGTAATAGGACAGTAGAGATTTCAGACAGGAAAGCTTTGGGAGCAGAAAGAGGGAAAGGATCGGCAAAAGACCTCAAGTCGGGAATCGAACTCAGGTCACAGAAAGCACATTGGTACTATATGTCGACGCACAGTACCATTAGGCTATTGGCTATTGGCCCACATATTTTTAATGAAGTTCCTAACGTAAGTTTGGGAGGAGCCTGATCAACCAGGTTGGTCAGTCAATTATCGTGTGTGTGTAAGCAAAGTCCCTTTAAGGCAAGTCATTTCACTCTGTGGCCATCTTTGAAACGCCTCTCGTGCAGTATGCTCAGACATTCTGTCTGAATGGGGAAACCTCAAATTCTCCAAAATTGCTTGCCAAACTTACAATTGAATTTCATATAAGGAATCACCAATGAAAATAAACAACATCTATTCCTTTATTTTCATTTCTAAACGTTCAAATCACGCAACATCTGCAGAAACTCATGTCTGGTCCAAGCCCCATGTCTTGTGTATTTAAAAATCTTTGATATAAGTCATGTCTGGTCCAAGCCCTCGATGATTGGCTCCTGTACTAGAAGGCGGGGCTTTTTTCACCATATAGCAGTCAATGATTGGCTCCTGTACTAGTAGTTCCATAAACTACTATGGAAACATGTTTACAGAACAAATTCCAGTATGTGCATTAAAAAAAAGTCATGTGATTTTGTTATAGGAGATCATGTGATGATAGAAAATGTGTGTTAATGGACAAATCAGCAGGGTGAGCACATTGTAAAACATCTGAAATGTTGTTATGGTCATTCTAAAACACCTCAACCGTTTCAGTATTAATGTTATTATATAATTATTTACATGCAGAATTGTTGAGAACATCTGTGTGCCATGTCTTATGTCTTCAACCACCACCTTATGTTCATTATGTGTCAGCATTGTCATCTGAGGTGCAAGTCATTTATTTAACAAGGAAATGATTCACCCAGCTTCTCCTACCTCAGTAAATTCTGTTTTTACTTTTGATGTTTGGTGCCAGTTAATTAGAAAGTGACGTTTTAGTTGTCTTTGACTCGTTGGATGGAAACTTATGCTGCGTCCCAATTTGCACACTTACGTTTACTACGCCATAAAAGTATGTACTAAACAGTCATAAAACATATTTACAGAAGCCTCTCTACTTAACGGTTGGTCTCGTGAGTCCATCATGTTTGTAGTTTATTTACACTTTATTTACAAACCATGTTTGTAGTTCTAATTGAAATCACGTTCAACGTGCAAGGCACTGTGGGCAATATCAGCGGTTAGAGTATGGATGGTTCTACACTTTAAATTTTTACTGGAAATCGTAAGCCATCCGAGAAGCTTTGGCATACTCTTTTCAACATACTACAATTTGGGACATACTAATTCTATTTTCAAACACTATTTTGGACGGCTAGTATGGGACGCAGTAATAGCTTTTGTCTCTCTCTCATTACCTCTTTTCTGTCTTCCCTCCCAATTGATCTTTTCCAACCATCTCGCTCTTCATCTTTCTCACTTTCTTCTTCTCGTTTACCTCCTCACTGTCTTTCTCTTTCTTTGTCTTGTTCTTCTTCCTTTTATTTCCTTTCCTACCTGTCTGCCTCATTCTCTCCCTCTCCATTTCTCCTTCCCTGTCTGTCATCTTTCCTCTTTGCTTCCCCATCCCACTGTCATTTTCCCTCCCAATCTCTCTCTTTCCTCTCTTTCTTTCCCCTTTCTGCTTCTCTCTCTTATTCTCGCTCACCCCCATTTTCTCTCCCACTCCTTTCCCCTGCTCTTTCTTTCCCTGTCAGTTTCCCTCTTTAGCTTCTTGTCTTTCTCCCTCTCTGCCCGTCTTACTCTCGTCCTCTCTCTTTCTCTCTTCCACCCCTGTCTCTCTGTTTCTGCCGCCCACACTGGGCTCATCATTGATGCGTTTAGCAGCACCGCTGAGCAAGAGACGCAGGCCATCGATTGGCTGCGTAATCGACATGGATTTTTGCCCAAAGTGGTGAAAAATATGCCATGGCTATAGCCAAGCAATTTCTCCTGGCTTCTCCAGCCAGGAAGGAAAAAGACCCCAGCAGCTCTATAATTGATATGGAGATCAATTTTCCTGCTTTGGACTGTACAGTCTTTCACTGACCAGCCCAGTCAACCGTGCGGCTTGTGGCTTCTGTCATGATGAAAGGCAGATGAAATGGTGGGAGGAGGACGAGGGAGGGGTAAGATATCCCTGTGACATTGTGGCACGATCACTATGTGCTCTGGAGGTTTGTATGATGAGGGACCGGTTTTCAGTAGCGCATAGCAAAATGCCAACAAACCGACATGTGAACGGCATATGCAAGCCTGTCTGTCCCTGGTGTTCATACCTCTCTCTCTTTCCTTTTCTTCCTCTCATTTTCTCCTTAATAACTTCACCATCTGTCCCTGAGACTGCAGAAGTCATTCAGGTCCAGTTTCAGGAGAAACAACCCATGTCCTGACTGTCTGCATCTTCCCCATTAAGACCAGAGGCCCTCCACTACAAGCCAGACATGCTGCATTGGCTGCCATCTTGGCTCAAGTAATGTCCACTCCACCTGGAGCCATTTTGGCTTGAGTCACTGTGGTCAGACCAGAACATACAAACATAAGCACTCAATCCAAAGGTCCAAGGTATTACCACTCAGTGTTTTGCACTGATTGGCTCCCTCACCGGCTTGTGGCATCGAGTGATTGGAGGTAGAAAGCCATCTTGGCTTCTGTCTAGTGATTAAACATGGAACCATTTTGGTACCTGTTTTACAAACAACCAATGCTCATTCAGATTTCACTCTTAAACAATACAGAACAACAGTGATGGCTTACTTTTTGTATTTCTAATGTGTGTGTGTGTCTGAGGTTTTGCTGAAGGAAGACGCTAGTTGAGGGATGTTGACGGAGAGAAAATGTGTGAAAAAGAGAGATCACATCCTTTAAGCAGATCACCTGCCTGGACTGCCGAGTGAAAAGTGTTGTTGCCATGGTGTCGCTGGTTGCACGTTTCTACGGACAGTGTGTAATCATCAGCGATATGCCAACACCTCCACCATCCCTACCCCCTGCATCTCCTTTTCTCCTCCTCCATATTTTCTCGACTGCATTCGCCTCTCTACAATATTATATAGACAACATGTAATCAAAACTGTATTTTCTTAATTAAGTCACTGTATGCAGCTCATCGTAAACGTCATAATCTTCTTAAATCAAAATTCTCCACCACTGAAATGCCTTTTTTCCTCATAATGTAACCAAGGCTCTGTGAAATCTACCCTATATAATAATAGACTTTTGAACTTTAGAACAGTAGTGTAGATTTCAGCCATCTCTTCTTTGAATTCTTTCTCTTTTTTCTCCTCTTCCCTGTTTAGCAGGATCCTCACCATCTAAGAGAGACTCATCTTCTCAACAGATACTTGATTACAATCAACAGATTGCTTTAGTAGTATCAAACACTCATCAGTACGTAATACATTAGAGTAAAAAGCAGGAGAGAGACTTGAATGATAAAAGGCTCCTCTCAAACAGAGGGTTTCTGTTATTGCAATGGAAACAAGTATCCTTCTGTAGTCGTCACAGATTCAAGCTCAGGTTGTGGTCTTGTGTTTGGGGCTGGTGTTGACATTGTGAAGGGCATTTGTTAAGTGCTTTTCTGAAAGATGGTTTGGATCATCATTTTGATGCCCAATGATGGTGAAACCTTAAATTGTTATAGTTAAGCCCTGTCTCAACAGATTCACTGTCCGCTTGTTAAGTCGTGACGTATGAAATACTGTGTCCGGGTCCAAGCTGCTACTCAGTTGAATTGGGAAAAGTCATATCACAAATTAAAGGGATTTTTTTTTTGTTTATAAAATCATGGTGTACACGATAGACAGACATCAATATTTTCTGGTAGCCCACTGAGGCTAAGAAGGGTTGTGCCTGGTCAGTACCTGGATGGGAGTACACATGGGAAAGCTAGGTTGCTGCCGGAAGTGGTGTTAGTGATGCCAGCAGTGGGCACTCAACCTGCAGTCTGTGTGGGTCCTAATGCCCCAGTATATTGATGGGGACTCTATACTGCTCAGTGAGCAGTGTCTATCAGATGAGATCGAGGTCATGACTCTCTGTGGTTGTGAAAAATCCCAGGATGTCCTTCTCCCTTATCATAATTGCCGTCATCATTCCGTTTCCTCTCCACCAATCAGCTCGTGTGTGGTGTGCGGTCTGGCGCAATACGTCATTGCTACACAATGGTGGTAGATGAGGAGATTTCCCCCAATGTGTAAAGCGCTTTGAGTGTCTAGAAAAGCACTATATAAATGTAAGGAATTATTATTAATATTATCTATCTATCTATCTATCTATCTATCTATCTATCTATCTATCTATCTATCTATCTGTCTGTCTGTCTGTCTGTCTGTCTGTCTGTCTGTCTGTCTGTCTGTCTGTCTGTCTGTCTGTCTGTCTGTCTGTCTGTCTGTCTGTCTGTCTGTCTGTCTGTCTGTCTGTCTGTCTGTCTGTCTGTCTGTCTGTCTGTCTGTCTGTCTGTCTGTCTGTCTGTCTGTCTATCTATCTATCTATCTATCTATCTATCTATCTATCTATCTATCTATCTATCTATCTATCTATCTATCTATCTATCTATCTATCTATCTATCTATCTATCTATCTATCTATCTATCTTCTTTTAAACTAAGCATGAATTGCAGGTGATTTTCATGCGCATTTTGTCAGTAAAGCCGGATCCAGTAAACCCTCAACATGTCCTTGGAACAGATGGAGCAAAATTTTCTACACAAAGTTTACTATCCCTGTTAACTGACAAGCTAAGCAAAATTTAATTCAATAATTAACAATAAAGATAATGTCATCATTCTATGGAACGATTCAGTAGTTGAATCAATGAAAGCAGTGAAATCATTTTATAACACAACATTACTGGGATTTCCTGGGTTTCTTTTTCATGGTGTATTTGAAGTTTCTGCGTGAGGTCACCCTCTGGCTTTTAGAGAAGATCTACTGCTGATCATACAACCATACTTCCCTGACAAGATAATACAGTTGCAGTTCTGCTGAACTGCGTGTGCAAATTTCATTTTGATTATTCGCCCAGCCCTATGCTTATGCAAAAAATTTAAACCCCAGCTTCCAATTTGGGTTTCCTTTAACCCAAAAGCATTTTTAGCCAACTATAGTTGCTACTTTCGTAAACATAGTTTACTCGGATAACGTTTTTCACCTTAAGCAAATTTTCAGCTCCAGTTTAATTATTTGAACTTTCATGAAATACATAATTGTATTTAATATATTAATTTATATAATTTTCATGAAATACATAATATTCTCCTATAATCGCGCATTTACAATGACTTTGTATGTAATTTACTTGTGCAAATACTTAATTTAGCTTTTGGCACGAACCCAGCATTAGAGTTTTTTGAATAGTTTCAGTGAAAACGTGAATGGAACTGTGGAAGTTTATTCTAACAAAATTAAAAATGCCCAAAAAGGTCAAATAATAAATAAAACTCTCAAAACAACTACCCAAATGATAAATCAAATGCCCAAACTATCAAATAAAAAATCTAAATGTATCCTCAAATGAGATGAAATGCTTAAATGTACATGCTCAAATCACATGCTCAAACCAGCACCACAAACAGAAACTAATTGATAAATCTAATGCAAATGAAGAGTGCCGATCAACCAGCCTGCGTGGAGCTTTAAAGTGGAGAAGTTTGGTGACAACTAGCAGTAGCCATTGACATTATAATAGATAGCCAGACGCTTCGAGGTCCGATTCGATCCATTGTTTCAATGCAACCCAAATGAAAGTTCAATTAACCATATAGTCCTAAGAAGCCAACTCTGTTATTTACAGCAATAGTCCAACACTATTTCCAATGCTGAACTTTTTAGCAGATTAATGACAGTCATATTTAGTTTGAATGCTAAAAGTGTAAAATGGTGCAGGCGGTAAACAAGAAACAAGGATAGGCTAGACAATAGAGTACTTTGAAATGTTACAGCAAACAATCAACAAATCAGCAATGTGTATGTGTGTGAGAGAGGTGAATATATAGCCCATGTAATTAGTCAATTATTTGTTTTGAACTGTGTGTGCTAATGGGGAGAGAACTGGAACTGGTGTGTATGTGAGGTGCATGATGGGATTTGAAGTCCAGTTCCATGACAGATTTGTAGTTCTCCAGCGATCTGCAACTGCTAGATTGCTGGTGATTGTGACACTGTGTCATATTGATGTCATAAACACCTTTTAATGTTTGACATTAATTTCTGGAAAACACTCATGACTTGTTGGTTACGTTTTCTAGTAGCATCACATCACACTTTGGTAGTTTACTCGCAAGTTTTGCCATTGTTTTTTAGGAAACACACTATGCCCGGAAGTTTGTCGTGTTTACTAGAAACCGAGTTGAACAACTTCTCAAGAATATTTGACTGTGTTTTCCACATCCTGTGATTTTTGATGCAGAAAAGTACTCTTCCTGTCCAAGGGGACGTTTCTTAGTCAGAAAAAGCTGCAAAGTTGAAACTGACTTTTATCAATAGCCGGAAGCCTGTCTGCGTCCAACTATCAGGTCTGCGACTTGAAAAGCTTTCTGTGGATTATAGTGTCTCAACATTGCATCATTCTGAAACTACTACTGAAATAGGACTATCTATAAACAGCTTAATATTCTTCTCCGTAGACCGAAATGATCCAGTATTAGACCATATTGGGGGGTCATTGTACATTTACAAAGAATCTCAGCCGGTTCAACTTCAAAAAGAAAATATTTGCAGCCTCTTGTAGTTTATTTGAATGGATTTCATGGATTTATTAAGCTTCTCAGAAAAGACACAGTAAATGAAAATAATTTCGGTTGTATACGTTTCACAAAGTGGCTAAAAACTTGAAAGCCTGAAATTTTTGGCTTGATATTCATCGCTATTGGTAGTGTTTAAAAGGGCAGTTAGGATAGTAAGCAGATACCTGTACATAGTTTAATTAAATTAGTCAAATCTAATGAACACCCATCTGACTGCTGTGCTGCAGAAGAATAAACAGTGAGTGGCTCTTGAACATTGGGTTGGTTTATGTCGTTCCGGTTCACCCTGTGTGTCGGCCTTCTTGCTTAAAGCGCCATTTTTACTTGCGGTGCTCAGCCACCATGCTTCTCCGCCGGTGACAGAAATCCAATTTCAGCACGTCTCTAGGAAAGGATCCCTCCGGCTGACGAGAGCGATCGGAAGAGCTGGAGCGGTGGTCTCCGTTTCCCCTTGTTGTCATCTTCCTCCTCCTCCTCCCGTGTCCTTCTGTTTCAGGGTTCATATTTTTCCAGGAAAGTATAGTTTCTGTACTTTTGTGAGGTTGCTTGCAAGAGAAATATATTTTGTTGAGTTGATTTTATATGTCATTCAGTTCACATTCAGTTGGGTGTAAGTACTGGATAGTTTTGTAAGTGAGAAGGGATTTCAGTTTGAAGATCAGCCTAATTAAGAACTTTTCATGATACCTTTACATATTGATTGATAAAACAAATGAGCTGTTAGTGTTAGTAGCGTTTCTGTTAGTGCGCCGATATGTAGGACTATGTTGCTCACTGCAACCCAGTTTGATTCTTGACTGGAGGTCCTTTGTCGATCCTGTTCCCCTCTCTTTGCCACATGCTTTCCTGCCTACATTCTACTGTCCTGTCAATCAAAGTAAGTTATAAAGCCCATAAACATCCATCCATCCATCCATCCATCCATCCATCCATCTATCTATCTTTACAGTGATGAACAATTTATTGGCTGTAATATCGGTATTGGCAATTTATTGGCTGTAATATCGATATTGGCAATTTATTGGCTGTGATATCGGTATTGGTAATTTATTGGCTGTGATATCGGTATTGGCAATTTATTGGCTGTGGTATTGGCAATTTATTGGCTGTAATATCGGTATTGGCAATTTATTGGCTGTGATATCGGTATTGGCAATTTATTGGCTGTGATATCATTCTTTCATTTTCTTTTCGGCTTAGTCCCTTTATTAATCCAGGGTCGCCACAGCGGAATGAACCGCCAACTTATCCAGCACATGTTTTAAATAGTGGATGCCCTTCGAGCCGCAACCCATCTCTGGGAAAGGCTGTGATATCGATAATGGCAATTCATTAACTGTGAAATCAGTATTGGCAATTTATTGGCTGAGATATCAGTATTGGCAATTTATTGGCTGTGATATCGGTATTGGCAATTTATTGGCTGTGGTATTGGCAATTTATTGGCTGTGGTATTGGCAATTTATTGGCTGTAATATTGGTATTGGCAATTTATTGGCTGTGATATCGGTATTGGCAATTTATTGGCTGTAATATCAGTTTTGACAATTTATTGGCCGTGATATCGGTTTTGGCAATTTATTAGCTGTGATATCAGTTTTGGCAATTTATTGGCTGTTATATCAGTACTGGCAATTTATTGGCTGTGATATCGGTATTGGCAATTTATTGGCTGTTGTATCAGTATTGGCAATTTATTGGCTGTGATATCGGTATTGGCAATTTATTGGCTGTGATATCGGTATTGGCAATTTATTGGCTGTTATATCAGTATTGGCAATTTATTTGCTGTGATATCGGTATTGACATTTTATTGGGTGTGATATCGGTATTGGCAATTTATTGGCTGTGATATCGGTATTATAAATTTTTGCTGGAGCAAAGACAAGATGTTGGCAGTGTAGGAGTTTTTTGTCAGAACTTTTAAGTTGATGTTTTCTGCTGTTAACAATTTAAAGTAAAATCTGTTTGTTTACATTGTTTTTCATAATCATAAAAAATCATATCAACATTTAAATTTATCATTCTATAAATTAAGTTTATTTAGTATATTTAGCTACTTTTAGTTTTTATCATAATTATTGGTTATCGGTATCAGCCAAAATGTACATATTAGTGTAATAATCTGTGTGTAACATTGAAGTCAGAGTGACAACGAAGGAGAAGGTCCAAATGCAGTTTATTCATGCAGGCAATGGTCAAAACAGGAGCAGTCAATATAATGAGGAGAATCCAAAAGCAAAGCGTCATTTTGGTCACAGTCAAAGAGGTAAGTGCAGGCGGCAAACAGTATAAACAAAAAACAAGGCTAGGCTCCACAATAGTTGAATATGTACTCCACAATACTTTGAAATGTGACAGCAAACAATCAACAACAAGACTCAGCAATGTGTATGTGTGTGTGAGGTGAATATATAGCCCATGTAATCAGTCTATGATTCATTTTCAGCTGTGTGTGCGCAATCAAATAAAGGGAGAGAACTGAAACTGGTGTGTGTGTGTGAGGTGCATGATGGGATTTGAAGTCAAGTTTCATGACAGATTTGTAGTTGTCCAGCGATCTGCAACTGCTAGATCACTGGTGATTGTGACCCGGTGTCATATCGATGTCATAATCCAATTCAATCCTAGTGAATTGGAAACAATTCCGACAACTGCACCGTGACGATTCCGATGTTTGACAAATTTTTTTAAACCAATAAGATTTCACAGAGGATGGACTAATTCCAGCCACATAGAAACAAAACTATTCCTGTAGTTGTAAATGTTTACGACTGAAAGTTGTGAATGTTTATGATGGAATTTTTGTCTTTTAATTGTATAGTCAGGACACAGGGTTAAACAGACTGAAGTGTATTCACACCACTTTAAATGTGAACAAGGAGTGGCACATTGGCTCAGTTGTTAGCACTGTTGCCTCACAGCAAGAAGGTCACTGGTTCGAGTCTCGGCTGGGCCAGTTGGCATTTCTCTGTGAAGTTTGCATGTTCTCCCAGTGTTGAAGTGGGTTTCCTCTGGGTGCTCCGGTTTCAGTCCAAAGACATGTGCTATAGGTGAATTGAATAAACTTAATTGGCCTTAGTGCATGTGAATGTGGGAGTGTATAGGTGTTTCCCAGTTCTGGGTTGCAGCTGGAAGGCTATCCGCTGTATAAAACATGTGCTGGAATAGTTGGTGGTCCATTCCACCGTGGTGACCTCTGAAATAGAGATCAAGCTGAAGCAAAGTGAATGAATGAATGTGAACACAAATAAAAGTGAGAATAGACTTTTGGTCGATGATGCCGCAGCACTATGTGTGTGTTTTGCAGAAGGTCCCGAATCAACACGCACGCGCTCACACCCTCTGATTAGTCACAGCAGCAGGGAAGCGACACTGTCAGCCATACCATTATTTATTTATCCATTTCCATAATTTCTGCTGCTCTGCTGGGGGAGTCTTCCACTTCCTCTGCTATTTCAGAAAGCATCACTGTTCCTCTCCTCTCCTCAGTGCACAAAGAAATGCCGCACATTCGATACGCTTTGGATCTTAGAAATTTGATTCTGAGAGAGCGAAAAGGGAAAGGATGGGGGAGGGGGCGGAGTTGATAGGTGGAGTGAACGAATGAGAGAAAGAGTAAAAAGATAAAAATGTAAATTTGCGTCTTTAAGTCTGCCGATTTAGGCTTATGTGTGTGTGTGGAGGGGGTTGAGGATGGGGTGAGACTTTGCAGAAGAGATGCTGTCTGTCTCTCTCTCTCTCTGCATGTGTTTGTGAGTGTGTGTGTGTGTGTGTGTGTGTGTGTGTGTGTGTCTTTCTCTCCCTTTGCGGTGCTCTGATGACAGAGGTGACTCATCAGGGGGCACGATGCTCACATCTACAGACAGAAAGAAAGAAGAAAGAAGGGATGGGGAGGGGAGAGAGAGAAATATGGGGATGATATAGAGAGCGAGAGAGAGAGAGACAGAGAGAGAGTGATGAATTCAGAGCAGTCTTGCTTGACTGCTAGCGTTTATTGGCCCATGGAAGCTTCGGGAAAGATGCTAATGACACTTCTGCCGTGAATGAGAGACACCGTGTGTGTGTGTTGACTGTGATTGCAACCCAACCCCCTCGATTTTAAATACTTCGCTCCTGTAAACACACTTCTGATTAGGGAGCTGGTCTAAGGAGTATATATAGCAATATATATACTATATTATATATAGCATATAGCAAATCTGCACCTCATGAGTGCAATGCATTTGTTTGCGTTTTTGTCTTTGATATGTTTCTTTCCAATTTTATCATCCCAACATTTCCTGGGAATCGAACCCATGACCTTTAGTGCATATTATTTCTTAACATTACATAAATAGGTAACACTCAATGGCATAGTTTAGGTTTGAACAAAGCGGGAGAGGGATGAAATGGGGGATAAAGTTCTGCTGTGCCTGATAAACTGACCCAGCCGGGACTCGAACCAGCGACCTTTATGCTGTCAGGTGACAGTGCTGACCACTGAGCCATCATGTCGCCCCTATTTGTTAGTTAATGTATTAAATACTTTAGTTTAAACTAAATGTAACTAACATCAACTGTTAATGTATCTTTGTGTCATGACTTTACTTGGGGGGGCACATTATCATTAACTCATTCTTAACTGCTTATGAGCTCCTGTGTTTAAATATAACAGCTAGTGTGTGTGTTTATATTGAAAAACAATAGAAAAGTGTTCTGTCTACATCAAAATAAACAGTTTAACACAGGAGTGAATGAGCCCTGTGTGCTCAAATGGTTATGTATTAATATTGTTTACATGACTTCCTTCTGAGAACACCCAAGACATGTCTGCATTTCTGTTTTACCAGGTTGATACTAATTATTAATGTACTAATACAGTGATATTAAGGCCCAATCCCAGTTCTATTTTTGTACCCCTACCCCTTCCCTCTGGCCCTTAAAACCGAGTGTGAAGGGGAAGGGCTTTAAAATTTACCCCTAAAAATTGGGACAGCACTACAACACCTGCACACGTCATCATGTCATCGTGATCTCTTGTTTCATGTGAGATCAGACGATCTCGACTGTAGTAATTCTACCTGCTTTATTTTTTAGTATTTATCTTCAGGAAATCACTGAAGGCATATATCATGTTATCATTATGATCTATTGTGACAATAAGATCGTAATACTGTGCATTTAACACAGTGGCCTGATTCATCTATGTAAACACACCAAAAACAACAGTAACATTATAGCAGACACTGTAAAAAGCTCATTTCCAGGCACTAGACTTTTCTGACGGTATTCGAGTGTCATCGAGTGTCAATATGTTGTGCGACTGCTGTACAAGATTTATGATTATGGATTATAGGTCGTGAAATTTAGCGGTTTTTATTTTATCGTTGTTTCTTTAAAAGCATGACGGTAAAACACGTATTCGGTTATGAGTATATTAAAACATGTGTTTGTTTGTTGTACAAATTCATAATAATGACAAAAAATACTAATTTGTGTATCTCCTTACTTCCGGGTGTAATTATCTGCCGTTGTGGATGGTGTATTCTGGGAAATTTTCTTACCCCTTGGTTTTGAGTGTGGTCCTGAAAAATCTTTGTTCGAAGGGGTATTCACCCCTTCCCCTTAGCCCTACGCCTTCAAGCTAAAGAGAATTGGGACACCACTACCCCTTCACGGGAAGGCGCAAAACGAGGGGTAAGGGTAAGGGGAAGGGCTAAGGGGTAGAATTGGGATTGGGCCTACAACACCTAATTCTGTATGCTCCCTATGGACGATGCATACTAAATGAAAACAAACAAATGCATGCTAAATATTAAAACAAAATTCTAAATTGCTGTTTTTTTTACAGATAAATGTTGTACATGCAATTTAGTATGATTTGCTGATATGCATGATCATCAGTAAGATGTACATAAAACGTTTGCTTTGGAATATCACTGTTTCTGTGCATTATGGTATTTTAAGCATCTTCAGCATTTACTATTTTATACAACACAATCTTGTGGCAATTCATAACTTTTTGATTCAGTGGCTAATTTGTATGTATTTGTAGGATCTCATTCGTACAGTACATTTTAGTACAAATTGCTCATCCCCCAATTAAGGTTGGGTTAAGAGAGTTGGGGTTTGGGGGCACATCTTCTTTTAAAAATCATATGCTTTAATATGAATTCATACGAATTAGCCACTTTTTTAAAACACGTCATGATTTTGCCAAGTACAATGCGATCCTGGATTAACATCTATGTTGATCCTGGAACATCATTTTTGTCCGAAAACATAATACATACCTATTCCCTACCCCTAAACCCAACCGTAACTGTAAATATTCCCAAAATCAGAGGGGTATATTGTCATTCATTCATTTTCTTTTCGGCTTAGTCCCTTTATTAATCTGGGATCGCCACTGCAGAATGATCCGCCAACTTATCCAGCATATGTTTTAGGCTGCAGATGCCCTTTCAGCTGCAACCCATCACTGGAAAACATCCATACACACTCATTCACACACATACACTACGGACAATTTAGCGTACCTAATTCATCTATAGCACATGTCTTTGGACTTGTGGGGGAAATCAGAGCACCCGGAGGAAACCCTCGTGAACATGGGGAGAACATGCGAACTCCACACAGAAGCACCAACTGACCCAGCCGGGGCTCGGACCAGTGACCTTCTTGCTGTGAGGGGATCGCGCTACCCACTGCACCACCGTGCAGCCCAGAGGGGTATAATAATTGGATAACAATCATGTAGAACTGAATAAACTGTAAGCCTAAACTTAATATAAACAGTAAATGTATCCCTTAATTCTGATTGGCTGATTGAATTGTTCATAGATGTTGATCCAGGAACATGTCCTAATTGGTGAAATCTGGTTGACAACATAGTTATGTCCTTGTGAGATCGGAATGTATTTTTGAAACCCAAAAACTTGCAGTTAGTTCAACTGTGGAAAATTATGAGATCTACTGTATATGTTTTGCACTCCAGGTCTTCATTCCAGTCATGTGACTTAAAACTATGAACTGCTGTAAAGAAAAGTATCAGTATGTATTACAATAAAGTTAGAATTGTGTATTTTTTTTACACTAAATGGATAGTTTGGGGTGGCACGGTGCCTCAGTGGTCGCCTCACAGCAAGAAGGTTGATGGTTTGAGTCCCGACTGGGCCAGTTGGCATTTCTGTGTGGAGTTTGCATGTTCTCCCCATATTTGTGTGGGTTTCCTCCGAGTCCAAAGGCATGTGCTATAAGTGAATTGGGTAAACTATATTGGTGTTTCCCAGTAACGGGTTGCAACTGGATGGGCATCCGCTGCGTAAAACATATGCTGGAATAGTTGGCGGTTCATTCCACTGTGGGGACCCCTGCTAAGTAATGCACTAAGCCGAAAGAAAATTTATCAATGAATAAATGGATAATTTGCCCAAAAATGTTAATTCTGTTATCATTTACTCATCCACCACTTGTTCCAAGCCTTCTTTAACACACCTGTTTAACACAAAAGAAGATGATTTGATGAATGTTGCAAACCGGTAGCCATTGACTTCAGATTTGATATTTTTTCCTATTATTTATGGCCACCAGTTTCCAATACACTAAAAATAAAACAATCACAAACACA
Source organism: Danio aesculapii (assembly GCF_903798145.1). Taxonomy (NCBI): domain Eukaryota; kingdom Metazoa; phylum Chordata; class Actinopteri; order Cypriniformes; family Danionidae; genus Danio; species Danio aesculapii. Next base: position 13,714,492 of record NC_079435.1, on the reverse strand, counting down.
GTGACCTTTTTCTTCACTAGAACATTAAAGCTAATTGTTTGCTCAAACGGTGGACAGGTTTATACACAAAAATTGGAAGTCAAAAGCTATACAGGTGGATTGAAACAATCCATTTTTGCAAGAAACAAGACATTATTTACTAAAATCTCAAGTTAAAACATCTCTAATGTTCTACTAAAGAAGAAAAGTCACCTGCATCTTGGATAATTAACAGCATCACAGTAAATTTTCAATTTTATATGAACCATCCCTTTAAGGTGAAATATCTCTAAAACCAGCTCTCCTTGACAGTATTGCATCATAATGACATCATAACAAATTCGACCGGATCATTCACTTTACATTGAGCTCATTCACACTACAAGTCCATAGCAAAAACCCCATGCACATCCAGCCATCATCCTGATGAATATTCAGGCAGACAGTCAGAGAGAATAGATTTCTGAAACACTTCTCAATATAGCGTTTGCAGACAAATACCTTTAGGACTCGTCTCCCATGGCAACAGTGGTATTATCTCCTGTGTATGTGTGTGTGTTTTTGTGTGAGAAAACGACTGGCTAGGCTATTATACCCCGGCAGTGTGAAGACTTGGTCTTTAGAACTGCCATTCACCGGGCTCTTATTTTCCAGCCCATATACCTGCAACACCAGTCGGCCTTCACTCAGAAACTTGTGTGGGTATGTGGATGGATGCTTATTGATTATACCAAGCTCTTTTTTTTTGCATCAGATGGCATGTGTGTGAGCAGTGTAGATTAAAGGGATAGTTCACCCAAAAATGACAATTCTGTTATCATTTAATCATCCTCCATTTGTTCAAAACCTGTTTGAGTTTGAACACAAAAGAAGATATTCTGAAGAATGATGGAAAAAACAGTCATTGACATTAAGTGTTTTTTAAGTTTATTTATAAACTATTTTCGAGAGGATCACGTGCTTATGATTGCTTGCTGCTGGTCCCGCATTATCCAATTTTTGATTCACCAATCAGACGATTCCTAAGCCACTATAAATACCCTAAGTCCAATATAACAGCCATCTTCGTTTTGAAGAATCCCCCCTTCCACCCCTACTCCTCCTCCTTTTCTAGGTTGGTGGTACAGTGACCCAGTGGTTAGCATTGTTGCCTCACAGCAAGAATGTCACTAGTTCTAGTCCTTACGAGGCATGGACTGGACTCTAAAATATATTCTTTTTAAATGTCTAAAAAAACTAAAACTTTTTTCCCCTTTGAACACAATACATTTTATCTTGAGAAACATTTAAGATATTTTGGAGCAGTAAACATTGTCAGGCTAAATAATTGAAACAAATCATTAACTTTTGCTGTCTTCATTTGTTTCAAAAAAGATTCATGCAGCTTCTATTGCGCAGTAAATTACGTTTTTACTGTTGATATTTGGTGCCAGTTTATCAGGAAGTGATGATTTTGTTCGCTTTGACTACTTGGATGGGAACGCTGCTTTATTCGCATGTCTTTCATGCGATATTCCTGATTTGCGCATAAATTTAATTAGCATCTTTGTATGGAAACATATCTAAAGGCTAGCACATTAAGAACAGAGCAAAACAACATGTTAAAAAAGATTTTTTGATTCTTGAGATGGTTTTGAACTTGGGTGAACAGGGTTCTTGCAAAACATTACATCCACATAACCAGTCAGCTCTCTCCATTATGCTTGCCTTGTTTACTGCTGGTTACTAGGTTACCAATACTACAGTTAGTCACTCTACACACACAGATATAAAGGTACAAAATGTGTCACTGGAGTGGTACACTTTTGTACCATACAAGTGAACATTAGTACCTTTAGGACAGTGTTTCTCAACCACGTTCCTGGAGGACCACTTTTCCATGTCTCCGTAACCAAACACACCTGACTCTGATCATCAGCTCATTAGCAGATACTGAAAGACCTGTTATGGGCGTGAAAGAAAATCCAAAACATGTAGTGTTGGTGGTCCTCCTGGAATGGTTGAGAAACACTGCTTTAAGGTAAACTTTCGTACTTTTAAGATTCATTTTTGTACCTTTAAGGTTCACTTTTGTACTTTTTAGGTGTTAATATGTACCTTTTAGGACCTGTTATAGGGAAAAAATGCTTCATTTGAAAAGGTACCACCCTAGTGACAGATTTTGTACTTTTATTTCTGAGAGTGTTGATGTAACAACTTGATATAAATGCACTAAATTTGCATTTTTTTTGTCTTGAACTATGAAAAGATTTGCTTCACATTAGCATGAAAACTCGGTTAATGTACTCTACTCCAGTGTTTTGGATTTCTCCTTTGATTGTCACACTCATTACAGGTTTTCCAGTCTCTGTTAATGAGCTGATGATCTGAATCAGGTGTGCATGGTTAAGGAGACCATGAAAATGTGCAAAGCTGGTGCTCCTCCAGGGTATGGTTGAGAAACACTCCTCTTAAGCTACTAATGTTCACCTGTATGGTACAAAAATGTACTTTTTGAAAAGATACAATCAAAAAAGATTTTGCACCTTTATTTCTGAGTGTGTAGAGTGGATAACTATAGTATTGGTAACCTAGTGACCAGCAGTAAACAAGGCAAGTATTATGGAGACAGCTGATTTGTCCCAGAGCTGGTGGTCCTCCTGGAACATGGTTGAGAAACACTACCCTAAAGGTACTAATGTTCACCTGTATGGTACAAACGTGTACTTTTTGAAAAGGTACCGCCTCAAAGACAGATTTTGCACCTTTATTTCTGAGTGTGTAGAGCGGCTAACAATAGTATTGGTAACCTAGTAACCAGCAATAAACAAGACAAGCGTTATGAAGACAGCTGATTGGTCCCAGAACTGGTGGTCCTTTAGTGGTTGAGAAAACACAGCTCTACTCCACAACAACTGCATAAAAGTAATCACTAGCCTTTTAGAGGCCTTTTAGATTCAGAAATTACAAGCTCGTCTTCTCCGTCATCATCCGATTCTGTTTTTAATCTGTTGCTGATCATTTCTGACATTTTGGCAGTGTGAGATTTGCTTGTTTTGTTGTTTCTGTAGTATCACAACAATGTGTTTAGACTCCGCCCTCTTCTGAAAAGCAGCAGCTCATTTACATTTAAAGAGACACACACAAAAACGGTGTGTTTTGGCTCCCGCTCATACAGGGGCATATTTGCTAAGCTTTAATATATGCTCTGTGGATTATTCTGAGCTAAAAATTCTCAGATGCATTCTAGAGACAAGAGATATTTATGTTACATCGTTTGAAAAATGCTCACCTTTGAGCACCGTTTGAGATGTCTGTATTTTGTCAGCGATATGCGAACACACCTTGCGCGTTTATATTTAGCAGCTGCTTGTAGTGTGAATAGTCACAGGCAGATTCACTACGAAGCGGTGTTACTGTAGTGTGTGTGTTTGTGTGCTGTGATGCATGGCAGCAGTGCTTATGCTCAGTCTAGCACGTCACACCAGCATCTGTGCAGCTGTACTGGTGACTGCTCCTCTGAGAGACAACACATACGCACACTCGTACTGCAAATCTACACAGCTTATCTACCACTTATTGGCCAACGAATGAACTCGCGGTGTTTGGATGCATGTGCCAGGGGCGTTTTCTCTGAGGAGGCAAACGTAATCGACGCTACAACAAAAGAACAAAGCGAATATAAAGAAATACTTTCAGAAATGACACCGTTTGAGCTTCTGAGACACTCGCAGATGAAGTTTCAGAGGGAGGCAACATCTTAGAGAGAAAGTGAAAGGATAGTTCAATGAAAGAATATCTTCTGTCATCTTGTATTCTTCGTCATGTCATTTCAAAGTTGTTTGATTTCATTTCAAAAGAAGGAACAAGTCTTGGTTTTTATTATTGGTGCTTAAAGGTAAAGTCAGTTGGGTCCTGTTTTGTTTTGAATGGGGAAACACTAGCTCTATTTCCATCCAAAGATATAAATTAAATTTATGCGCAAAACTGGAATATTTCATAAAAGACGTGAGAATAAGGGAGCGTTTCCATCAAATGAGTTAGAGTACAAAATCGTCACTTCCTGAAAAAATTTAATTTGCTATGGTAGGAGAAGCTGCGTGAATCTTTTCCTTATTTAATAAATGACTTGCGCCTCAGAAGACAAATGCCGACATGCAATAAACACGTGGTGGCGTTTGGAGGAGTGAGACATATTCCTCAGAGATTATAGTTCACATTGACATGATAGCGTCACACAGCATTCATGATTCGAATCTCCCGTTCCACCAGATCTCAAAGGTGCTTTATTGGAATGAGATCTGGTGACTGTGGAGGCCTTTTGGACAGTGAACCTATTGTCATGTTCAAGAAACCAGTCTGAGATGATTTACGCTTTATGACATGGCACGTTATTCTGCTGGAAGTAGCCATCAGAAGATGGACATGGTCGGCAACAGTAGGCTGTGACATTGACACGATGGTCAATTGGTACTAATGGGCCCAAAGCGTTCCAAGAAAATATCCCCCACACCATGACACCACCACCAAGAGCCTGAACTGTTGATATAAGGCAGGATGGATCCATGCTTTCATGTTGTTGAAATTTTGACCCTATCCGAATGTCGCAGCAGAAATTGAGGCTCATCAGATAAGGCAACATTTTTCCGATTTTCTATTTTCCCATTTTGGTGAGCCTGTGCGAATTGTAGCCTCAGTTTCCTGTTCTTAGTTGACAGGAGTGGCACCCGGTGTGGTCTTCTGCTGCTGTAGCCCATCCGCCTCAAGGATGGACATGTTGTGCGTTCTGAGATGCTCTTCTGCATACCTCGGTTGTAACGAGTGGTTATTTGATTTACTGTTGCCTTTCTATCAGCTCAAACCAGTCTGGCCATCCTCTTCTAACCTCTGGCATCAACAAGGCATTTGCGCCCACAGAACTGCCGCTCACTGGATATTTTCTCTTTTTCTGACCATTCTCTGTAAACCCTAGATATGGTTGTGCGTGAAAATCCCAGTAGATCAGCAGTTTCTGAAATACTCAGACCAGCCCGTCTGGCACCAACAACCATGCCACGTTTAAAGTCACTTAAATCACTTTTCTTCCCCATTCTGATGCTTAGTTTGAACTACAGCAGATCATCTTGGCCATGTCTACATGCCTAAATGCATTGAGTTACTGATTGGCTGATTAGAAATTTGCGATAACGAGCAGTTGAACAGGTGTACCCAATAAAGTGTATATACATGCTGGATGAAGCTAAATTATGGTTGCAATAACTAGGTCTGCTATGAATGGGTAAAATTAGATCAGTGGGATCCACATGATATTTTAAAATGATAAATTATATATGTGTATATATATATATACACACATATTATGAACTATGAACACGAAGGGTGTAATGGTAAAATCCATTTCAGGAGTCTACCATACACCATTGGGATGTGTATATGTTTAATTTAAAGGGACATTAATAATCATAATCGCACAGGAACAGGTCTTCCCGTCCTCTAAAGACAAACAGCTCCAGGGTTTCAGCGACAGAGAGAAAGAAAGACAGAGATAAAAGGTCATTGAATGGCATTTCAGCGCAGGGCTCAGCTAGCACTAGCACCTTAAGGCTTTCTGTTTTATCTGATGGAGATTAGCGGTGTGTGTGTATGTGTGTGGCGTCCCTCTTCTTCAATCAGCATTTGTGTAAATGCTCATAAGAAATTGTGTAATTGTGTGTGTCTGAGAGAGACAGATGAAAAGAAAGAGGGAAATTTAGCAATGTGTTCTATGTGATGATTTTGTTATTGTTTTGTGTAGATCTGCATAAATAGATGTGCATAATTTTTGTATCTCTATAGGGCTGGGGGTCAATTCCAAAAAGAATTCCACGAACGCAGGGAGAACATGCAAACTCCACAAAGAAATGCCAACCGTCCCAGCCAGGACTTTATATTAAAAGAGATAGTTCAGCCAAATGTATAAGTTTCATCATTTACACTTATGTCTAAAATATAAATCTACATATTGACAGTGCATTTAACCCTTCAGTACACAGCTTATAGAGTTTGAACTAAAATGTCATCATCAATCTGCATTTACTAACTTTCATGTTGTTTCGAAAGATTTTTTTTGTAGAACACAAATTAATGCAAATCATTTTATTTATTTATTTGATTTTTCATTTTAGCCCAATAAAATCAGCGAGCTTGGTCTTCTGTGTTGTGTTGAGTGAAGTAAAGAAGTACACCTTGCTTCATGAATTGGTTCTTTTCATTTCAAACATAATGCACGAAATGACTTTGGGTTGCTAGAAGTGTTTGCAATCATGTACTTGGGTGGGTTTTAGGCTTGAGCAATGCACATTACATGAAATAATGGTCACTAAACTACTATAGTGACTTTAATAATATTTCAAATACACGGCAAGGCATTTATGGCCAATGACTAGAATTAAGTACCCAGACGGAATACGCAGAATCTGTCCAGATTATGTACTGTAAAAGGTTGTTTCACACCAAAAAAAGTTAGCACCACTCATTTATTACATTATACATTCATTCATTTTCCTTCAGATTAGTCTTTGATTTATCAGAGGTTGCCACAGTGTAATGAACCCCTAACTATTCCAGCATATGTTTTACGCCCTTCCAGCCACAACCCAGTACTGGGAAACACCCATACTCACTCTCATTCACACACACACACACTCATACACTACAGCCAGTTTTTCCAATTCACTTATAGCGCATGTTTTTGGACTGTGGGGGAAACCAGAGCACCAACTGAACAACAACGGCAACTGGCCCAGCCGATACTCGAACCAGTTCTTGCTGTGAGGCGATAGTGCTACCCACTGAGCCACTGTGCCACCCATGATACATTATAGCTTGGGGAATTATTGCAAATATATAGCAGAAAAGCCATAACTATAAAATGGTTTTAGGTTGGTTTTTAGAGCTCAATGGATAGCAATTGTAAAGGAAATACACTGTATGTGACTGATGTTTAAAGACTGGATTCAAAAAAGTTTAACAAGCGTAAGTGAAAAAGTAAACAATATGTAATAATGTGCTTCAAATGTATTGGGACTTGATTTTGTAAGTCCTATGATTGAAAACCATTTTTCTTCTTTTCTTCTTCCTAAATAATTCAATTCCTAAACAATAAAAAAGTATTTAAAAAACCCTGTAAGAAGTAAATACTGGATCAAAAATCAAAGCCGTTTTATGTTCAAACTTCATCTTGGATTAAAAAAAAAAAAAACATAACATAATGTAGCATTAAAGCTTTTTTTTTTGCAGAATTGCAAACACATTTGTCTACAGTGCAACTGAAAACTTGCAAACGTGGGATAGTTTTTTGTCAAAGCTATAAATAAATGCTATCTAATTTAAGGACAGCTCAAATTATTTAAAAATAGTTCATCCAAAAATGTAATTCACACCATTTTTGCTCACTCCAGCGGTTCTACGTGTGGTTTATTTATAAACCAGTTTCGAGAGGATCACGTGCTTCTGATTGAACAAGGCTGGTATCACATCAGCTGTATGTTGCACCAATCAGATGAATACTGACACATTATAAATAACAAAGTTTTCAACTCCAGTCATCTTCGTCTTGAAGAAATCCCCCTTTCCACCCCTACTCCTCTCCTTCACTGATAGGGCGGCACGGCGGCCCAGTGGTTAGCACTGTCGCCTCACAGCAAGAACGCTGCTGGTTCAGCCCCTCACCAGGCCGGATGGCATTTCTGTGCAGAGTTTACATGTTCTCCCTTGTTCGCGTGAGTTTCCCCCAGGTTTCATGGTTTCCTCCCACCGTCCAAAGACATACACCATAAGTAAATTGATTACTCCAAAACAGCATCTTAAGACAACTCTTGGCCAGATATATCTCAGCACGTTTACAAGCAGGGGAGTTCTTGACACCCACCTGAGCTCAAACTCCCCTCTCGCCCTTCAAATGGGAGGGAGCCCCGGGCTCGAGGATATTCTGAGCTCAGGGCCAGCATGCCAAATATGCTTTTATTATCAATCATGATTATCATCAGTGTGAACTCTTAAAACTGAATTTCTGTGGTTCTTAACTTATGAATTTCTTTCCTCTAATAAACACAAAACATAATATTTTGAAAAATGCTGGAAAAAAGCAGCCACATTTAAGTGTTTTCACGTGCAAATGCAGATGAGTGTACTGAACAATTACTGGTCACTTACAACATTAGCTCTAATGTTTATTAAATGCACACACAGGTGAAGGAAGACATGCAGAACTTTGTGAATGACAAAAAGTCTGTGGAAATCTGCAGTGTTTTGCAGAGATTGTGTGAGCCTTTAGTTGATAATGAGACATGAGGGTATAAATAAAGACCTCATGACTAGTTAAGTTCAGCTTTACACCCTTATATATATACAGTTGAAGTCAGAATTATTAGCCCCCTGTTTATTTTTCCCTAATTTCTGTTTAACAGAGAGAATATTTTGTTCAACACATTTCTAAACATTATAGTTTTAATAACTCATTTCTAATAACTGATTTATTTGATCTTTGTCATGATGACAGTAAATAATATTTTACTAGATATTTTTCAAGACACTTCTATACAGCTTAAAGTGACATTTAAAGGCTTAACTAGGTTAATTAGGTTAACTAGGCAGGTTAGGGTAATTAGGCAAGTTATTGTATAACGATGGTTTGTTCTGTAGACTATTGAAAAAATATGGCTTAAGGGGGCTAATAATTTTGACCTTAAAATGGTGTTTAAAAAATTAAAAACTGCTTTTATTCTAGCCGAAATAAAACAAATAAGACTTTCTCCAGTAGAAAAAATATTGTCAGACATACTGTGAAAATTTCCTTGCTCTGTTAAACATCATTTGGGAAATATTTAAAAAAGAAAACAAAAATCAAAGGGGGCTAATAATTCTGACTTCAACTGCATATAGACCTCCTCTCCCTCAGTCATCTTTCTATCAAGTACATTTCTTGTGTTAGCCTGATTGGTTAGAGACGTCACCGACCGTAGAGGCAGTAACGCACCAAAAAGTTTCTTGTCGACCATCGTGGAACAGGAGAAGAAGATATCGTCATTCAGCCATCATATGGATGTACTTTCATTGGCTGGACTCCTGCCTCACATCTCCGTGAATGCCGGTGCCGTCACTTAATGTTCCTCGTAAATGTAGTTGTGTGGATGCTACTGCGCTACTTGACTAAGAAAATAGCTTTGCTACAGAAAAGCTATTTGATTTAGAAAGTAGCGACGCTACCGCCACGCTACTGAGAAATGAAGTTAAGCCAGTAGCGTCACTACTTTTATGTTTAAATACGTTTTTGCAGTTTCACCAAAATGACACAACAAAACTGTACATCACCTGGGAATCTGAAGTGCATATTTTTTTACCACAGTAACTGCATTATTCATACTAAAGAAAGACATAGAATAGCACATAAATATGCAAACGTGTCTATAAGAGTAGCCTGACGCTATTACCAAAATTGCTACCTTTCAAAGTGACTAGCCTTAAAGTAGCTTTGCTGTGAATCGTTCAGGCACACATAGCTGCAAGCCTTTCAATGAACTTTGCGTGACTTCAAATATTGAATCCTATTGAATGGAATATTGAAGAACAGCTCAAGAGTATTTCTGAGTGGAGACTCGTCTCTGTGGGAGAGCGAAACTTTCACTATTCTCTGTGTTAGCATAGAGGGAAACAGACAGCACAACGACAGCCTGCAGAGTTTAAACGACTTCTGAGGGGGGAAAAAAATTATTTACTTTTCCGTTTTCTTGTGAGAGCGAGCGAGCAGAAGGAATCAGGCGAGAGAGAGAGAGAGAGAGAGAGAGAGAGAGAGAGAGAGAGAGAGAGAGAGAGAGAGAGAGAGAGAGAGAGAGAGAATGAACAAGCGGCGGTCTTTGATGACGGCTGCTGATTCTCCAATACAGAAGGAGACAACTGAGGGCTTTTTAGCTACTGTGGAAGCGGTATTGATTGCACTGCCATACTGCACTGAGCTGCTCTCAAAAAATGCTTTGTCTTCCTTTATTTATCCAAGCCAAGGTGTGTGTGTGTGTGTGTGTGTGTGTGTGTGTGTGTGTGTGTGTGTGTGTGTGTGTGTGTGTGTGTGTTCAGGGGCCATCAGGACAGGGTGAGTGTGTGTTGTTGTGCAGGTGAAAGCAAAATGAGAAACTATGTGTGTGTGTGTGTGTGCGTGCGTGTGTGTGTGTGTGTGTGTGTATCTATCGCAACACAAATCAATTATGTTAGCTTCCTTGTTTTTTACAAATTTAAGTGGATTGAACATAAAACTATTAAGTTGTCCCTCAAAAAACGTAAGAATTGTATCAACTCATTATAAATAAGTAGTTTAACGAGCAAAAATGTTATGTCAAGTTAATATGGATTCAATTAAGGATCTTTTCAAAACATTTTGATTCAAACTACTTTCAAAGTATTCATATAGTTTCATTTTGTTTCAAAGAATTTGGCAGGGATCAGAAAAAGACAGAATATTTGTGTTTTTGGGTGAACTATTGCCTTAAAAACAAACTATATCACAAAACACTCAACAAAAGGGAGTATTTCTGCTGGATCTGAACTGCTCACGACCTCACTCTGGATGCGGGTGTCCAAACACTGACCCACTGCGGTGTGTGTGTGTGTGTGTTAGGCAATTTCTTTCTTACGTACTGTAGTGGGTAGAATCACACTCAGCAGTTAATCATGCAAACATCATTAATAGAGACGGCTTTTCCTGTGAGGTATTGATCTGTGCCGTCCGGATAATGAAAAACAGCAAGCGTGTGCTGATCATGGTAATCTGGCCAGTCGACCACGACCCATAATCCCCTTCTAGATTAAAGGCCAGCCAATCTGCTGGAGTCAGTGCTGAGAGGTCACCAGTAACTGAGGTGTGTGTGTGTGTGAGTGTGTATAAAATACTTAAAGAGACAGTTCATTCTGTCATCATATCCTCACTCTAAATCTGTTCAAAGCTGATTTTCTTTTAATGGAGTGGCCAGTTTCTACCTTGTTTCTGTTCAGTAATGAAGCTACAATTAAATATGTGAGCCTGGAGCAAAAAACCAGTGTTAAGTTGTACAAGTATATTTGTAGGAATAGTTAAAATGATACATTTTTCTATTAATATTAAATTTAATTAAAGTTCTATGAACCCATATTGTAAATTTATTCATTTCCCTTTGGCTTAATCCCGTTATTCATCAGGGGTCACCACAGCGGAATGAACCGCCAACTTATTCAGCAAATGCCCTTTCAGCTGCAACCTGAGAAACATCCATACACAAAAATACATACATACACTATACGGCCAATTTAGTTTATTCAATTCACCTATACAGCTTGTCTTTGGACTGTGGGGGAAACCCACACGAACACTGGGAGAACATGCAAACTCCCATATTATAAATGTCCTATCAAAATATATATCAGTTAGTAATATGCATTGCTAAGAAATCAATTTGTTCAACTTTAAAGGTGATTTTCTGAATATTTTAAAAAATGTTTTGAACTCTTAGATTTCAGTTTTTCAAATAGTATCTGTCAAATATTGTCCTGACAAACCATACATCAATGGAAAGCTTTTTTTTTGTGGTCCTGGGTCACATATTTTAGTTTTATTTTTCCTCATAATTCCAAGTTTCTACATAGCAACTCTATAATTCTTAGAATTGAATTGAATTTCTTAGAGTTTACTTGGTTTCTTGGAGTTTTTTCTGCAAAATTGTGCAAAATTCTCGCAGTTCTGCATTTATTTTTCACAATTTTTGACTTTATTTTTAATTCTGAAGTTTTATCTTGCAACTCTGACATTATTTTTTATGATTTATGATTTTATATTTAGCAAGTCTGACTTTTAGTGATGTTTTGTAAACAAATTTCGAGAGGAGCACGCGCAGAAGTTTCAGTATCAAATATGTCATTGACAATTATTCTATTATCCAATCAGTTCTTGACCAAACCCCTATATATACCAAAGCTGTCTTACCTGCAGCATCTCACGACTTTAGCATCCCTCCACCACCCCAACACCTCACCTCTTAAGTATTACAATCCTGGGGGAAGCCTTCTGGGGCCGGGCTAGATACTTCGCTCGAATCCCAATTCCTCTCTGTTTCCTGATAAGGGGAATAACTCGAGTCGGGGTGTCTCCCCGAGCTCAGAGCCCTCTCCCCGGACAGCACGCCAAATACGCTTTATTCTGAAACGATTGCAAGTGTAAACTCGTGAATTCCCCATTATGACTTTTAACTCCTGCTTAGTGAGCAGTTGTGAATGTATTTCAAGTTTAAAACTGTGTGATACAACGTCACAATTCTGAGAAAAAATCTGAATTTTAAGTTTTAACTTGCAATTGTGACATAAAGATGAAAATGTAGGGCGTCATGGTGGCGCAGTGGGTAGCATGATCGCCTCACAGCAAGAAGGTTGCTGGTTCAAACCTCGGCTGGGTCAGTTGGCATTTCTGTGTGGAGTTTGTCCAAAGACTTGCACTATAGGTGAATTGAATAAACTACACTCAAAAAAGATTTTTTTTGCTCATTTAAACTACATATTTAAAATGAGCTGAATCGACACAATTCTTGAGATTTCATTGGGACAACTATTTTTTTTATGTTCGATCCACATAAATTTGTTAAAAGTGTAAAGTGAACTTCATGAATGAATTGTGTGGAATCCTGTATTTTTTACAGTGTAAATTGTCTGTAGTGTATGAGTGTGAATGAGAGTGTATGGATATTTCCAAGTAATGGGTTGAAGCTGGGGCCTCCACTGTGTAAAACATATGCTGGATAAGTTGGCGGTTCATTCCGCTGTGGCGACCCCTTATTAATAAAGTGATTGAAATGAATGAATGAATGAACATGATGAAAGTTTTAATCTTTTATGTGCACCTGTGATAAAAACAGGCAGAATTGTGAGATATAGGGTTAAGATTAGATTAAAATGATCATTTTACTATCAGTATGGAACACGATAAGAAATACGTCATAAAAATAGTTTATTTCAAGTCTTCTGACGTCAAATATTGGCATTGTGTGAGAAACACAGAATTTTTTTTTGATGTTTACAGAAAATCTTTCGTTTTTGGTTCACATACTTAAAAAAGATGTTTGCTCTTTGTTCAAACTACCCAGCAGGCACAAGACATCAACATGATGTCAGATTGTTGTTGTACCCTAACGTCAATGGCCAATGTTGGTCAAAGGTTTCATTTTGGTTACTTTCCAACAAAATCTAAAAACAACAAAATATCAGTGTCTTATGATGTTACAGATTGACGTTGTGTGGATGTTACCAATATGACGTCTATCAGATGGGGGGGGGGGCAACTTAATTGTTTTATGTTTAATCCACTTCAATTTGTAAAAACGAATAAGTTAACTTTATTGCTTCATGGTGTTCCAACACAATTGTGTGAAGCCCAGCATTTTTTACATTGTAGCTCTCAAAACTCCACATTCAACATGTAAGAACCATTGGCATTAACAGACCATCACTGAGGTCACAGAAAGACAAACTGCAACAGCCACTGTTTGTAAATGAGCAGACTAAACTTTTTGAGACTTTTATGAGAAGATAGAAAATCATAATTGTTATTAATGACTCGAGTAAACGATGACCAAATCTTCAATTTCAGGATCAGCAAAGCAGTGATTCGTCAAGGCGTGATCCACTAAGTGATTCTCTCTGTAAAATTGAACACTTTTTGCTTTCATAAAGCTTTTATAAATTATAAGTGTATAAATCCTCATTTCATGTTAGTGAATTGTCTTTTGGTACATACACATGGCTGTCTACGAGAACATCCGTGGCATTCACGCATTAAAAACTCCACATTTTCATATTTCCAACGACTCAAAATAATAACGCCCAGTCAGTTCAAAGGTGTCATATTTGCATTGCATGAGGCGCCGTCCACCGCTGTCCCTGAGGACTCGAACGGCTGCGTCCAAACCAGACACAGACTCTGCTTCACGTCCACCGGCCAATCGGATGCCCCGCTGGAGAGCGTCACCATGACAACTATGGCTGCCCAGCCCAGATGGGCTCCATGTTGCAGACACAAAAAGAAGGAGAGGAGAAAAGAGAAGAAAAAGCAGGAGGAGGGGGGGGGAAACTGACTTTTGTTTGTTTGTTTAATCAGACAAATTGCATGAAACACTGAAACGTGGAAAGGTGTTTGCGAGAGAGTGAAAGAGAGGCAGATAATGAGAAGGACGGACGACGTGTGGTATTCAGCATATCTGTATTTGGTAAAAATGAATGCGCTTCGCTTACATACACAGATTTTGTCTTTGACTGAAATTTAGAATTATTTAAATAAAACTTAATCATTTAAAATAAAATGTATATATATATATTAGTACATCCCTTACACATCTATCTTTTAAATTTATATTTTTATTAGGAAGCTATACAATATTATATTTGTGTATATACATTAGATTAGTCAGTACTGAAGCCAAATCTGGAGCTAATTTAACAAAATAACTTGCAACAACGGTCCAAAAACTAGTACAGCCAAATTTATATGTTATAGAAAAATATTAAATACAAATTTTAAAAGAGGAAAAATCAAGAGAAGCAAAAAAATGAAAAAATTTAGTTGAAATTTTCATTCATTCATTCATTCATTCATTCATTCATTTTCTTTTCAGCTTAGTCCCTTTATTAATCTGGGATCGCCACAATGGAAAGAGCCACCAACTTATCCAGCATATGTTTTACACAGCGGATGCCCTTCCAGCTGCAACCCATTACTGGGAAACATTCATACACACTCATACACTACGGACAGTTTAGCCTAGCCAATTCACCTGTACCACATGTCTTTGGACTTGTGGGGAAAACCAGAGAAAACCCACGTAAACACGGGGAGAACATGCAAACTCCACACAGAGATGCCAACTGACTCAGCCGAGGCTCAAACCAGGGACCTTCTTGCCGTGAGGCGAACGTGCTACCAACTGTGCCACCGTGCATGCCTTAGTTGAAATTTTGTAGGTTGTAATTTATTTTTGTTTGTTTACAATTTACAATTTAATTGGATTATCTTTCAATTTCTAAATATGTTTGGTGACTAAAATATTATTTTAATAAATATCTGTTTAAATGCACCAAAACACATTGCCTATATTCACTGAGGAATTGATAAAAACATTCATTTTTAAAATTTGGTGTTCTCATTTATGCTTAGCACTATATATATATATATATATATATATATATATATATATATATATATATATATATATATATATATATATATATATATATATATATATATATATATATATATATATAAAATTCAGTATACAATTCTTGAGATTTTTTTGTGTTAACTTAATTTTTTATGTTATATTGTTTATTTTTTTAAGTTAATCTAAATTTCTTCATGTTGTCCCAACACAAATCGATTGTGGAACCCAGCATTTTCTTACACTTTACATGTCTTAACTTGAAAGAATGTATTTATTAAATAAATGCAGTAAAATAATTTTTAAAAGGCAGTAAATATATTAATATTATGCAATATTATTGAATGAATAAATGAATAAAAAATAAGTCTTCAGTGACACATAAATCAGAAATTTTAATAATTTCAATACGATCATTATTTTAATTTTTAAATGTTTTTTTGATGTTTTTAGTTTTATTTTAAAATTTAAAATAAATAAAAAATTTTGTAATATGTCTGTATAGTTTTTTACAATTTTTTAAATTTACATTTTAGTTTTAGCTCTTCATTTTTAATTAAACGAAATGAAAATGAAAACATTTCAACTAAATTAAATTATTGTTTGTTCATTTTCCTTTGGCTTAGTCCCTTATTAATCAGGGGTCACCACAACAGAATGAACTATTCCAATTATTCCGGCAATTGTTTTATGCAGCGTATGCCCTTTAAGCCGCAACTCAGTACTGGGAAACACCCATACACTCTCACATTCACACACACACTCATAGACTACAGCCAATTTAGTTCATCCACTTCACCAATACCACGTCTTTGTACCGTGGGGAAAACCGAAGAACCCCGGAGGAAACCCACGCCAACATGGGGAGAACATGCAAACTTCACACAGAAATGCCAACTGGCGCAGCCGGGACTCAAACCAGCGACCTTCTTGCTGTGAGGTGACAGTGCTAACCACTGTGCCACCATACCAACCTTTAATGTCACATTTGGTTGATTTTAATGTGATCTTGCTGAAAATATGTGCTTTAATAAAAAAAAAAAACTAGCTTCTTTGCAGTAACCAATCAGCACACAGCACTATGAAATGCGCTCTAGAAGCTACAATATAAAACCAAATCTGACTTCAGAAACTGCCGGAAGACAGCGAGACCTTTTACGAATGTATCAATTCCTGTGGTGTTTGCATGCACGAAACTCATGTAAATCAGACCAGGAGATCGGGAGAGTAAAAAAGAATTAACATACTATTCATCAAATCCAGTGGCTGACTCTTATTAGCTATGAATCTAGTTAGCGGTTGCTCTCTAATGGTGTGTGCACAATGTGGCATATGCTGGTGTTTTTGTGCAGGTAGGAAACCTGGCTGATGTAACGGCCTGAAACACACACACACACACACGCGCACACACACACACACACACACACACACACACACACACACACACCCCCACACACACACACCTACAGATGGAATAAAACACACAGCTCAAGCTTCAGCACAGAATCAGCTTGATTTACCTCAAACCACCTTGTGCTCGCTCGCTTTCTGTCCGTCTTAATCTGAGAGGCAGTGATGTGCTGTCTATTACTCACGCTCAGAGCCTGCTTACTATTCTGAGGACAATATATCAACACTGGGATGAAAGTGTGTGTGTTTGTTTGTTTGTGTGTGTGAGAAATGGAAAGGGTTAAGAAATTAGGATTGATGGAAAGAGAGAGACTGTCTATGAAACACACTACTCTACTCTACTAGACGAAAATTTGTAGCGACAAAGCGTCTGAGTTACAATACATTTCTGAGGTTTGAAGTGAAGCAAACAATAACCAGAAGTTTCTTTGATTTCAGTATGTTGATGTACACTCAAATCATTTTTTGCTGCTTATTCAAACTACCTATGTAAAATGAGCTTTAAAATGATTTTTTGGGGATAACTTAAATGTTTTATGCTCGATCAACTTAAATTTGTAAAAACAATTAAGTTAGCTTAATCGATTTGTGTTGAGACAACATCGATGAATTGTGTCGTACATCCAACTGACATGAAACATTGAGTAGGGGCGGGGCTTTCTTTTTGCGCATTATTTCCTTATAGCAAGCTAACGGTAAGAGAGCGTGGTTAAGAATTATGTCCAATTTTGATTGAAGATTACCAAAACAAACCTTTTATATTCAGTGGATTAACTTTTCCAGATTAATTGTTCACTTCAGGATTAACAATGTGAGCTAGTAAATTAAACATTGTAATTTTTTATTTCACATGGAGTTTAAAGCAAGCTGAGTTTGACATATGATGATGCTCAGAGACAATTCAATGTTCCTAGGACACATACTTCTATGCTTAAATTATAAGTAGAACTACGGTTAATCTGGAAACTGCTTTGAAAAATTACGTACAATGAAATTGATATTGTTAGATTTTCTCATAGTTCATCAACCGAATATGCAGAGGAGAATTCTGAGAGTTAATGTACTGTTATCATAGACTCTCAGAAAAAAGGGCAGTATCTTTTCAAAAGGTACAAATTTGTAGTAAAGATGGAACCATTTTGGTATCTTAAAATTAAAAGCGTTACTCAGGAATTGCTGGTATATTTTGCATCTCCTAGATCTGTGGTCCTCAACCTTTTTATCACCACAGTTCGGTCAACACTTGACAATTGTGCCGCAGACCGCGGGGGTTGTTGGGGGTTGGTGTTGGGTGGTCGGAAGTTCATAGATTGCTAGACGACCAATAGTTTTCTCAGAGGATGACAAGCTCTCACTCTGATACAAGTTTTATTGATGGACAAAATTACAAAGCACTGAAGAGTTTGAGTGTTCTGTGTTTATCTGAGATAATTGGTCTACCGAAATAAGTATATTCCATACAAGCTCATACAGTCAGTTCTTGTCACTGGACTCGCGGTGCACTCCTTGTGGCATTCATTCAACTGGTGTGTCTGGAAGGCGTGAGCGCGTCACACCGCTTGCGCACGCAAGCCCTTCACCTCCATTGGGAAATAAAGAACTTGCGAGTATTCTAGAAAAGATGCGATATGTGAACGGCCCCTAAAACGCTGCCATTATTTGCGATCTCCAGCAGTTCATCTTCTTGCACAGACAGACATGGTGGATTCACCTGATTTGTTGACAAATGGGTTGCGGATCTATTCCTTGGCAGTTCGCGGGTCCTTCACTGGACCCTTTCTCTTTAGCAAAGAAACTTTCCAAAGACGTTCGTTTCTCACTTATTTTGTTGCTTGTGGGTTAAATTTGGGTACTCAAGTGACCGAGATGTAAAGCGAGAATATACAGTCATTTTTCAAAATAAAAAATGTTTCAAAATAAAAGATCGTTCAGACTCGGATAATAAATAAAACAGAAATAATGAATGAGTTCTTGTGTGGCCTGGTATCAATTAATCCACAGACCGGTCCACAGCACGGTGGTTGAGGACCACTGTCCTAGATAAACCTATTATTTTTCAAAAACTTTAATGAAACAGTTGTAAATAATAATACAAATTATATCTCTAAAATAATGATTGTAGGTGTATTTAGGGACATTTTGTTTTGAAAATAGCTTTGATTATCTTTTTACTCTACTAAATGAAATAAACACTTGCATGAAGCATCTACTTTTTGTAATATTTGTAATTTCAATAATTCTAGAAATACGTTTTGTCTATTCCTGGTCAACATTAGTTACAAAAAGGCATGACAATCTGTAAAGCACTAAAAGAAAAAGCATGTGACTGTGGTGGGAAACTCTGGAAGGCATTGAGGCATGTTATTATTCTTATCTCATTCATTTGTACAATGTTTAGGATTCACCAATAGTACATTAATTCTGTGTCAACTCATTTATTGGGATTTCAGTACATTTTCCATTCACTTTTAATAAACATTAGAGTGATGAAAATACGTAATTCTGTTTTAGACATGCTGTGCGATATCTACCCTGCAGGCACACAACGTCATAAGGCATTAATATTAGGTTAGATTTAGGTTGTGACGTCAGGTGACCTAACATCAAATTACATTAATATTTGGTTGATTTTAGCTTGTGTTGGAATGTGATCAAAATCGAACGTCAAGTCAACATCTTAAACCAACGTCATATTGACGTCAAATACTGACATTCATTCGTCAGGTATGGCAACCAAAATCCAACGTCTGATAGACGTCATAGTGGTATTGCCCACACAACATCAAGCTGTAACATCATTAGACATTTATATTTGGTTGATTTAAGGTTGGACATTGGACATTGGGTTCTGACGTCAACTCGATTTTGATGTACAACATTGTTGGGATACAGAAACATAAAATTTAATTCAAGTAAATAACGACGTTGCGGTACAACGATGTTGGGGTACAATGTCATCAGCCTGCTGGGATGGTTTTAGGTTGGCATCTTGAGCTAAAACAACATGGCGGAAAGTGTCGACTCTGTTAGTGCCAACTCTGTTAGTGCTTTAAAAAGTTTAACAGCAACAACAATTATTAGCAGAATCCCATTTTAGCACATTGCATTAATTTACATTAATAATAGATTTGGTTTACTGCAAATTATATGTTTATTGTACATCATTCTATTATATATTCCCAATTGTGGATTGAGGCACATATTCACACTTAAAATTGTCAAATTTGAAATGATTGGTACTAATATTGACCCTAACTAGAAACTATACTACCCAATTGACAACTTTCAACCTTTATATTGCTCAAAACTGGTCTTACTATGGTAATATTACAGTTATATATTGAATACTACTGTACTGTAGGGAATGCGAGGAGTAAAAAAAAATAATCTGGATGAACAAAACAGAGTAAACTTAGATGTGCTTGTGATACAAACGTCACGTTAAACACATTATTATTATTGTTATTATTTTTATAATGAGTACAAATAAAATCACAAAGCCAAAGAAAAGGTTTTCCACTTTTCCCAATAAACGTTGTTCTAAGGCAGCTCTGGGGTGAATAGTGCCTTATAAACCCTTAGCCAAAGGCAGTATAAGGAAAGGGAAAATTCATTTAACATGCTTGGGGAGATCTTGAGAGGAATCCCATCTCCTCAGGCAGGAACATGTTTAAATATATTTACACAAGTCTTACATACATGCATGTTAATTTGAACAGATGCAATCCATCCACTAAGTATTAATGATATAGACTCATTTGTTGTTTAATTAAATATGATTCTAATGACTGCTAATGAGTGTGCAGACCGAGGATCCGCCTTGTGAGCTTCAGGGTTGTTCGCATTTCCTGCGTTCAAAAACAGCTCAGTGGAGGGAAACAGAAGGAAAGCGTTAAAGGGATAGTTCACCAATAATGAACACACTGTTTACTCAAGTTCTTCCAAACCTTTGTGTGTATTTCTTTCTTCTGTTGAACACAAATGAAGGTATTTTTAAGAGATGTTTGAAACCAGACAGTTGATGGTACTAATTGACTTTCACAGTAGGAGAAAAATGGTTACCAGAATTCCAGAATATTACATTTTCTTGAACTAAATAATTTGGGTTTTATGATTAACAGCAAAGAAAAATGACAAGCATCGGTATTAGTTTTCTAATTGTACTAATTATGTTAATTATAATATATAAGTAATATATATATAAGTTAAAATGATTCTGAAATACTTTATTTTAACAGCATTGTATACTTCTTTATACTTTGTAATTAATAATAATGATAATATGCAAAATAATAATTTTAATTTTCTATGAAGCACTTTATTTCTATAGTTTTAATATTTCTTTATACTTCATCTTTATATTTTGTAAATAATAATAGTAACAGCAATAATAGGCAGGGCTGCACATAACTGTTTTAATCTCTAAGAAGAAACTGGAGATGTTGCTCAGTCCTCACACTGTTCATATTCACATATAAATACTCATTTTCATAATGTTTTGAAATATGTGTTGCATATATGTATAAATATGACATTTATTTGTTATATCTTTAAAATCTAAATATGAACTTGTATTTTAAAGGAAGTGATTTGCATACATTACCATATCAGGGAATTTGAATCACATCCAAATGAAATAAATCTAATGTAACCTAAATTAAATCCAAAACCTACTAGCACCGCTACTTACGAATAACCTTATATAATAAAATCAAACATATTATTATATGCAGCTCACAACACACATTTTAACACATTTATAATAATTGCCTTTCCAGTGATGCTTGGGGAAATTTCTGATATTGCAGTGACTTGGGTAACAAGGTTCCGATCCGAAATGCCAACAAATGCCGCTGATGTGCAAAAAATGCTTCTCTAGTGCCGTAATCTGGTCCATATTTTTTATTTTAATTGTAAGCAGTACATTTTCTTAAGCTGACAACAATTGGTGAGTATTGCAAAATGCTCATTCAAGAATTCACACTCAGTTGATGATTGATAATATTTGGCATGCTGTCCCGCGAGAGAGCCTTGAGCTCAGAATATCCTCGAGCCCGGGGCTCCCTCCCATTTGAAGGGCGAGAGTGGAGCTTGAGCTCAGGTATAGGTCTCGAGAACTCCCCTGCTTGTGAACGTGCTGAGATATATCTGGCTAAGAGTTGTCTTAAGGTGCTACTTAGTCAATTTACTTATTGTGTATGTCTTTGGATGGTGGGAGGAAACCGGGAAACCTGTGGGAAACCCACGCGAGCACGGGAAGAACATGCAAGCTCTGCACAGAAATGCTGACTGGCCCGGTGAGGGGCTGACCAGCAGCGTTCTTGCTGTGAGACAACAGAGCTAACCACCGGCCACTGTGCCGCCCTATCAGAGAAGGAGAGGAGTAGGGGTGGAAAGGGGGATTTCTTCAAGACGAAGATGACTGGAGTAGAAAACTCTGTTATTTATAATGTGTCAGTATTCATCTGATTGGTGCAACATATGGAGCTGATGCAGTATTATAAATAAACCACACTTTTTCCATACTGGAGTAAACAAAAACAAACAAAATTTAAACAAATACACAAAATAAACAAAAATGATAAACAAATAATGAGCAAAAAACTATTAACAAATAATAAACAAGAATAAAGCAGTACATTTTCTCAGATTGCCAACAATTGGCGGGTATTGCAAAATGCTAGTTTTTGGCCTGTTGCACACTCCAGGCTGGAGTAAACAAAAATAAACAAAGTTTAAATAAATAAGCAAAAATGATTAAACAAATAATAAGCACAAAAACAAAAAACAGACTGGAATCAATTTGACAGTAAATTTTCTCACGTTGGCAGCAATTGGCGGGTATTGCAAAATACTAGTTTTTGGCTTGTCACACACTACATTCTGGAGTAAACAAAATTGAAACAAATAAAGAAAATAATAAACAAATAATTGACAAAAGACAAAAACAAATAATAAACGAGAATAAAGCTGAAAATTCTCATGTTTCCAACAATTGGCACAATGCTAGTTATTGGCCTGTCGCACACTGCATACTGGAGTAAACAAATAAACAAAACAAACAAATAATAAACAAAAACAAACAAACAAGAATAAAGCAGTAAATTTCTCACGTTGGCAGCAATTGGTGGGTATTGCAAAATGCTAGTTTTTGGCTTGTCGCACACTCCATACTGATGTAAACAAGTATAATCAAAATATAAACAAATAAACGAAAATAATAAACAAAAACAAATAATAAACAAAAAACTAAAACAAATAACAGACAAGAATAAAGTAAATTTTCTCACATTTCCAACAATTGCCGGGTTTTGCTAAATGCTAGTTTTTGGCCTGTCGCACACTCCATACTAAAGGCAAGCAACTTTCCCTTTCTTGATTATAGCAGTAGAATTTTAGCTGTTGAATTTTTGCTATAGTAAAATCTGGCAGTATTTTTCAGCATATCAATTTCTTAGCATTCATTCAGAGAAAAAATATTCCCCTCTCTCTCTCTCTTTCTCTCTCACTCTCTCTCTCTAGCGATGCTTATCCCTCCAAATGAGCTCAAGAAAGAGCAAGAAAAACTGTTATCTCTCTCATGCACACACACGCGTTCTTGCTCTCCGCTATTCTAATAACCCCATTTTGAAAAGCAGGAGGAGGAATGTATCCGTCCCTCCATCGCCCCTGTGTTGAGGGTGTAGCTGAGTATTAATTCTGATTACTACGAAAAGCTCCATCACCGGCGCTCCTCTCTTCCAGTCAGGTGTACTTTATTACCGAAGGCAATAATCACAAGGCTGAACAATAAAACCCAGCAAAAGTGTATATTTTTTTCCTGCAGTCATTAGTTCTGATTAAAGCCGAAAAACACAAGCGACGTGCGCATTTGTATCGAGCCGATGCCGTTATTGGCTTTGTGTGTCAGAAATTGTAATGCCAGTGTGGTTTAATGCTTCATCCAAACACAAACACCTCCCCGGGAGAGAATCGATAGTGTTTGAGCGCAGGGCTGTGATTGTGTATTTATGAGTGTGTTTATAGGTATGTGTGTGTGAGTGTGTCTCTGGGGTGTGTGTGAGTGTGTCTCTTGGGGTGTGTGTGTGTGTGTGTGTTCATACTCAGTGACGCTGTGTTTGTTTTAAGCGTGTTTTTGCACCTTTGTGCATGTGTGTGTGTTTGTGTGTATGTGTGTGTTTGTGTGTGTTTATGGAGCTGCTGTGCATGAATATAAATGGTGAGTGAGCCAGGAAGAATCTGAAGGAGGGGATGTGAGAACCTGTCTGCTGTTGTTCCCATAGCAACCCAGCCAGAGCTCGGCCAGGAGAGAGAGAGAGATGAACAGAAAGAAAATGATTTGCCTCACTTACACTGTTATGAATTTTTATTAACAATTGGAAATGTTTCATCCGATTCTATGAGGGTAGAGTATGGATATATTTTGAAATAGTGACTTATTTATTCATGGTTTGGGCTTTTCAGTTGAGAAATCAAGGCTGCTTCCAAAAACTGAAACAATTTTTGTTTGTCGGTGTGAAGCAAATGTTTTAAAATCTATTTTAAAATTCTGAATGCAAATTTTTACATTGCACAAAAATATTTAGGCCTAACAAATAAGATTTATGTATTCTGATTCCATATAAAATTTCCATTCATTTGGATTACATCCCAGCAGGCACATGATGTTAGATTGACGTTGTACCTCAACATCGTAAGACGTAACAGTTTGTTTGGAAATGAAACTCGGGTTTGACGTCAGAATCCAATGTCCAACATCAACAACAGAGACCAACATCAATGTCCAATGGCTGACAGACATTTTGGCTACTTTCCAATGCAACCTAAAAACAGCCAAATATGAAGGTCTAATGATGTTACAGCTTGACGTTGTGTGGACGTTACCACTATGACATCTATCAGACAGTGGATTTTGGTTGCCATACCTGATGAATAAATGTCAATATTTGACATCAATATGACGTTGGTTTAAAGAGCCCCTATTATTAACAAAATTTAAATAAATAAACAAACCATAAACAAAAAAAAAATGACAGACAAGAATAAAGCAGTAAATTTTCTCACGTTGGCAGCAATTGGCGGGTATTGCAAAATACTTGTTTTTGGCTTGTCGCACACTCCATACTGATGTAAACAAATATAATAAAAAACAAACAAATAAATGAAAATAATAAACAAAAACCTAAAACAAATAACAGACAAGAATAAAGCAGTTTTTCCTCACATTTCCAACAGTTGCTGGTTTTGCAAAATGCTAGTTTTTGGCCTGTCGCACACTCCATACTGAAGGTAAGCAACTTTCTTGATTATAGCAGTAGAATTTTAGCTGTTGAATTTTAGCTAAAGTAAAATATGGCAGTATTTTTCAGCATATCAATTTCCTAGCATTCATTCAGAGAAAAAAAGATCCCCCCTCTCTCTCTCTTTCTCTCTCTAGCGATGCTTATCCCTCCAAATGAGCTCAAGAAAGAGCAAGAAAAACAGCAATGACAATCAGCAGAGGATCGCGAGCTCACAAGCATTTAAATCCGTAAACAAAGCGGCATTCGTCGCATTTCCAATGTGGTTTTAGACATTATAAAAGAGTTAAAGAGTTATTAAAGAGTTAACCAGATACAGTACGAGCTGTGTGAAGAGGTTACAAGTAACACAACAAAATTAAATACAAAATTTGCAAGCTAGAGAAAACAAGGAGGCAACCTTTGAAATCGCACTTACTTACACTTATGAAAGAATCTGGTCTATGAACTGTGTACTGTAAAGTTCCTGTCAAGCTCTGACAAAGTCCCATACATCAATAGTCCTTTCCGATCCTTTCTTTAACAAACGGCTGATGAATCCCCAATTGTAAGCTTGTAGATTGCTGAAGCACTCGTCAGAAAAATGACAGGAACGCAGCACAAGGCTGGGGCTATAATGCTGAGGTATTTTTGCAAAAATAAACTTCAACCACTGAATCGCAGCCTCATCTTTGGGTAGGGAAAATAACACTAACATTCCCTCACACCTCACACGTGTTTGCTACAGTGTTTGTCTTCCTCTTTTTCTTTCAACAGTGTTTGTGGGCGGGGCCTGGGGTTTAAATTTTCCAGGGTCTGCACGCGCAACAAATGGCATGGCTAAAGAGTCATTACCGTGGCGATTCGTTGAGTCGACTCTTTTATAGTTGAATCAATAGTTTTAAACACTTTCAAATTAAAGCCTGGATATTTCACTTCACTTTGAGCTGTATTACACACTGCATGGAAGGTCATTTTCAAAACCCATAATAGGGGCTCTTTAAGATGTTGGCTCAACATTGGATTATGGTCACTTTTCAACGCAACCTGAAATCAACCAAATATCAGCGTCATTCCACGTCATTATTGGATGTCAAAATAACGTTGTCCTTAAAAAAACGTTGACCTAAATCTAACCTCTAGACCTAATATTAACATCTTATGATGTTGTGTGTCTGCTGGGATACTGGGATACATAACTGAACTAATAAACTTTATGAGATTGATATTGAGCGGTGCGGTGGCGCAGTGGGTAGCCCTGTCGCCTCACAGCAAGAAGGTCACTAGTTCGATCCGCGGAGTTTGCATGTTCTCCCTGCATTCGCGGGGGTTTCCTATGGGTGCTTCAGTTTCCCCCACAGTCCAAAGACATGGGGTACAGGTGAATTGGGTAAGCTAAATTGTCCGTAATGTATGTGTGTGAATGATTCCCATGGGTTGCAGCTGGAAGAGCATCTGCTGCGTAAAACATATGCTGGATAGGTTGGAGGTTCATTCCAACGTGGCGACCCCGGATTAATAAAGGGACTAAGCCCAAAAAAGAAAATGGATGAATGATTGATATTGTTAGTTAAACATAGATGAAACAAATAAGAACAAGATTTATTTAATGATATCAATAACTCAGTTTTAAATTATTCCTAATTATTTAAAACCCATCGGATTTAATCTATTGTGTGGAGTATGGAGCTCTGTCAATTTTGTCCCTGAATATTAAGTGAATTATACCAGTTCCAAAAATGCCAGAATAATTTAATCTGTGAGTCCAAATTGTAATATTTATTGACAACAGTAGAAAATTACTTATATGTTGATTTAAAAAAAAGGACAATTATAAACTGATGAACGAATTTAGATGCCATATTTATAGTTATTTGTTCTATATTTGGGTGACACGGTGGCTCAGTGGTTAGCACTGCCACCTCACAGCAAGAAGGTCGTTGGTTAGGGTCCCGGCTGGGCCACTTGGCATTTCTGTGTGGATTTTGCATGTTCTCCCTGTGTTGGCGTGGGTTTCCTCCAGGTGCTCCGGTTTCCCCCGCACGGTACAAAGACATGCACTAAAGGTGAATGAGTATGGGTGTTTCCCAATACTGGGTTGCGGCTGGAAGGGCATCCTCTGCGTAAAACATATTCTGGAATAGTTGGCGGTTCATTCCGCTGTGACGACCTCTGAATTAGAGACTAAGCTAAAGGAAAATATATGAATGAATGTTCTATAAATAAGTATGTAAAAAGAAACCACTTGAAAATTTCAGATTTTAAGGTATGGGTTTAAGTAAAGTTGTAATTAGGCATGGGACGATAACCATTTTTAAGGTATACCGCGGTTTGGAAAAGTCAAGGTTTTAATACCGCCAAAATTTTCTGTAATACCGTCCCTGAGCTATGTGTAAGATTTTTTTATTTACATTTTTCTTTTTTTCTTTTTAAGAACAACAGTATCTCCAGCAGAAAAAAATATCTAAAGATGCTGTTTTAAACTCTAATGAAATCTGTGCTTTTGAAACTAATGAAGACAGCAGAAGTCAATGATTCATTTAAATTATATAGCCCGACATGTTTACTGCTCCAAAATATCATAAATCTTTCAAAAAATAGAATATATTGTGTTCAAAGGGGGAAGACGATTTTGTTTTTTACCCAGACAGTTAAAAAGAATCTATTTTAGAGCAGTAATCACAATACAGTGAGACAGTGAAACCGTGATATTTTTATCATACCGTCAGAATCTTATACCAGCCCATGCCTAGTTGTAATATTTGTTCTGTTCTATAAAGGTCTGATAAGGTTTCTTTCAAATTTCAATTACAACTATTATGCTTTAGAACTTTCCCCAGATAATTGCTTTTGGTGAACAAAAAGTTGAATTAGTTGTGACTGAAAAGTAATTATTCGCCTTGCATCATTACCTAAATTTGGAATAAATGTTACCAAACCTTTACAGAATAAAACAAAAAGTAAACAAAGTAAACGAACAAAAAGTATGCTATATTCAAGAACATAACTAAAATAAATGATTACTACATACTATAACTATAAATCATAATTATTTCAAACGTTCAGGTTTGAGACAGATATTAAGAACACCAATGATAATCAAGTGACAGTGAGTCCCTGGATTCATTTGTCCAGTTTTACAGGGTCATTGGTTCTGCGTATCTCCCACTGCGGGCACCGCGGCCCATGCCGTGTTCACACATGGTGAAGCCATCTGATTTGAAGACAGACTCGCGTGATCAGCGCTCGCAGCTGCTGCTCGTTTACCACTGAGGTGTGTTGATGCTGTCAGAGCACACACACACACATCATGCAGTTATCTTTATCTGCACGTTACTCCTGCATTTCAATGTATAGATTGCACTTCTGGCATATATCTCTGATATGGCTGAGGAAATACTTGATTCAAGTTTTTGGGGTTATTCACCGTCTCCTGAAAGTCATTTAAAGTTTATTTTTTTTAAATTGTAGTCAGGCGTATTTTTTAAAAAGTTTTTAAAACACTTAAAGCACACTTTGTTTACAGTTCAACAGAAGTTACTTCCATTTTTGACGCAAAGCATCATGGGGCGCAGGCAAAAGGTGGATAGTGGGAGATGTGTGCGTGATTTCAAGGGATGATGAAGGATTACAGGAGTACACACACACACACACTCCTCCAGCTGTGCAAGTGTGAAGACGCACACG
Organism: Danio aesculapii; assembly: GCF_903798145.1. Classification (NCBI taxonomy): domain Eukaryota; kingdom Metazoa; phylum Chordata; class Actinopteri; order Cypriniformes; family Danionidae; genus Danio; species Danio aesculapii. The sequence goes on along the minus strand of NC_079435.1, from coordinate 13,685,958 downwards.
TTCACCCCCACTAAAGCTCCTAAAAAGACACGTCACTAGAAGCCTGTCAGGTTGCTTCAAGAAAAGCTGCTTAGCAAAAACAGAATAAAATCAGAGGCGAACCTGAATCTCAAATCTTGTGCGCTTTTGTCAGCACGATGATGACAGACAGACAGCGTTCACCTGACATCAGTCTGGCTTCATCACTGTCACACACTCAAAGGGCTCTGGGAAGAAGCTGAAATAGCTGTTTATCAATCAGGATTTGTTCAAATCATGGCTATTTAATGTGGAATTATCACACGACCCCTGCTTAATGCTAATGTTCTCTCAACTTAAAGCAGAGCATTTATATGCATGAGCAGTTTGATTTACAGTACATGCAGAAAAATGTATATGTCTGCGGGTGAATGGTGTGGGTTATATAATATAATTATAACTCTATTTATATAATATATTTATGATTCTTTTATAATAATATAATGCTAAATATTTAACTTACAGTTTCAATGATTTGATTATAGCTCAGTGTTGAAGATTTTCAGGGTTTTTTTAGATTGTCGCTTGCCTTGCCCAAATTTTCAGTCGCACATCTGAAAAAAAATTATGAATAAAAGATTAAAATAAAAATATTTGTTGTAATGTTTCAGATATTTCAGTATCAATATGTATTGAAATATTGATGCTTAGAACAACGTGTGTGTGTGTGTGCATGGTTATGTGGTTTATGAGGACACTAAATTGTATAATGGCATGGGTTTGACCTAGTTTTATATTAAGGTGGTTTACAAGGACACACCTTCAATCACATCAATTTTTGAGATACAGCACGTCGGCATCCATAAGCCTGTTATACTGAACAGAGCAAAGACGGTTGACTTTCCGTCACAAGATGGCGACAGAGACTGCATAATAAGCCCGTAGAGGAGAAAAACTCGGCGTAATTTCAATCTACAGCTGAACAAATCATTATAAAACAGGTAAAGGATTTTCTAAGTCGATCTTTCTATTTTGTGTGTTGTATTGCTGTATTTATACCTTAGTCATCTGGTAGAGTTTGCTTTCCTTTGCTTTGGCTTTTTTCGAGGTTAATTACTGTAATTTTCCGATTGCAACAGAGAAATACTGGGAAATGTCTCTAGACTGATGGCATTTCATAGCGTTTAGCCTTATAATCTTCAAATGTGAGCATTATGTTTTGTCATCACTTTAGACATTACGCTTTAAACACTAGCTCTAAAGTGACGTTGGTGAATGAGCAACGATGTTCTGACGTCAGCTGCAGATGTGAATGACTGGCAGAAGAAAGAAGTTCCTCATACAAAAGGATTTTTAGACTCTCCTGCTGTCAAACTGTTGTATAAATGCAATATCACACT